>NC_052052.2:133826612-133954112 GCF_903992535.2 Arvicola amphibius | reverse complement strand
TGCACTCATAGGACACACATACACATGGGCACACATACACACACAATGCATAAAATAAAATGAAAAGGAAATGAAATACTGGATGTTCAAAAAGATACAAAGAGCACAAGGTCTGTGAGCAGCCCTAGCTGAAGAGGAATAACATTCTATACTCAAGCCAAAACTTGGAAGACTTTTAAATAACTCATGGAAAGTAGCAAACAGCCCATATTGTGTTCAGTATTTAGGGGATAGTTAGTTGCTTATGTTTTTCATAAACTTTGTGGTTTCTGTTTGTTTGTTTTGTTTTTTTGCGATAGACTCTCTCTCCATAGCTCTGACTGACCTGGAACTCACTATGTAGACCAGGCTGGCCTCAGACTCACAGATCTGCCTGCCTTGGCCTTAGTGTTGGGATTAAAGGCATGTGTCACCACTGCCAAGCAAACCTTTTCTTATTTAACAGATTTAGAAAACTTGTGCATTTAACACAGAGTCCCCACATACTCTGTACCCAAGCTCCTCCATGACTGCTGTCTTCTGCTAGTCTGTGTATTTATCACGATTAATGAAGAAAGACTGAGACTTTTTTGTGTATGTGGTGATAGGGATTCAGCTGAGTGCTACACGCCTGCTAGGTGTACACTCTGGCCCATCACATTAATAAAATTTCTGTGTTTTATTCAGAAACCCTTAGCTTTTGCTTTGTTTTTTGATTTTTGTTTGGGCTTCTTTGGGGGTGGTGGTTATGGTTTCTTTGTTTCTTTTTGGGGTTTGGGTGGTTTTTTGTTTGTTTTGTTTTGGTTTCTTGGGGGACATTCCTTGGGAGACAGGATTTCCTCTGTGTAACAGTCCTGGCTGTCCTAGAGCTTGCTGTATAGACCAGGCTAGCCTTGAACTCATAGAGATCTGCCTGCCTCTACCTCCCAAGTGCTGGGATTAAAAGTGTGTGCCACCACCACCCGGCTGAAACTCTTAGCTTTTACCTAATTCCTTTTCCTATGCCAGTATGCCAGGTGGGTATCACCTACCTTCTTTGGCTGATCTTGCCTGTGACAATTTCTTCTACTTCCCTTCTATTTAATGACCTTGACAGTTTTGAAGCTTATTGCTCCTTTGCTTCAGGAGGCCATTTGCAGAATGCCCTAAGCTAGAGTGTGTCTGATGGTGGCTTCATTAGACTAGGGTTTGTGTTTGGGGAGAGTGACCACGGGGGTCAAGTGCCATTCTTAACACATCTCCTCCTACGTGGGGCACATACAGCCAACATTGCTCGTTGATGTTGATCCTCACTTGACCACAGTGCTTGTCAGGTTACCTACCCTGTCTTGCCCTCCTTTCTCTGTTCTATGCTGTTCTCTTTGGAAGGGAACCAATACATGCGACCCTTCGTGGGGAGCAGGACATTTAGGAAAGTATTTGGAATTCATGTGAATAAGAATTTGCCCCTCCTCCTCCGAATTTGCCCCTCCTCCTCCACTTATTAATACATTAGTCATTAATTTCCATCAGTCCAGCCTCTGGGATGTTGGTTGTTTACTTTGAACAGTAGTCCATACTGCTTTGTCTTTGGATGGCGGAGGGGTTTTCTGGTGGCTCTTTTGACTCACTCATCAGCACAGGGCGTGTGTGTTCCGAACATTTCCATTCTTTCTGGAACTGTAAGATGTTCCAAGATTGTCTCGAATATTTTCCTAGAGTCAAGCATTTCTACCAGGCGCTCTGACCCTTTCCACTAGAGAAGCATTCTAGGAGGCACGATCTGAGTGCTGAGTGCGCACAACTGCTAGTGGGGCTTTTGAGGGCTTCCATTAGGTCATACCTAAAGTGGCAAGCTTAAAAACTAGAAGAATAACAAATTCAGAGGGCAATAGAGATGGTTCAAGGTTCAGAGACAGCCCAGTGTAAAGACCTAGATCTGAAACGTGACTCCTCTGAGGATCTAAAGAAGCTGGAATACAGAGACCAGGAATAGAGACCTAAGATGGAATGAAAGGCAGAAGAACCTAGTGGTCATAGCAAGGTCCTGCTCTCTTAAAGAATAATCTGCTAAGTATTACTTTTTTAAAAAAGATTTGTTTGTGTGTATGTATGTATATATATTTGTGTGTATATGTCATTCATGTGTGTCATTCATGTATATGTCCCATGGAGAACAGAAGAGGGTGTTCAATCCCTTAGAGCTGGAGTTATAGACAGTTGTGAGCTGCCCGATGTGGGTGCAGGGAACTGAACTATGGTCCACTTAAAGTGCAGCAAGTGCTTTTAACTGTAGAGCCATTGTTCTAACCCACTGAGCCACATTCTTTAAAAGTTTGACTTTTACAGGGTATGGTGACTCATGTTTGTAATGCCAGCAAATAGGAGGGGGGAGATGGGAAAAATGCAATTTAGTCATCCTCGGCAAGGTATTGAGTTTGAGGTTAGCTTACGTCACACCCTGTGTCAACAAACAGGCTGGGTTAAGGCAAATAAACTGTTATTTATGAGTTCAAGGCCAGCTTGGTCTTGGCAGAGTTCCAGACCAACCAGTGAGACCACCACCCAAACAAATGAAAGCTTGAATCTAAGATATAGAATCAGTCTATAGACCAATAAATAACTTAATGAATAAAACATTGTGGCATATATACATCATGGAATTTTATTGATAAAGAACAAAATTGGTTGGACATGGTGGCGTGAGCCTTTAATCCTGGCACTAGGAGGTTAAGGCAGGAAGACTGCCGGGAGCTCAAGGCCATCCTGGCCTACAAAGTACACACTGCTCTTGCAGAGGATCCAAGCCTAGCACCAGCTCAGGCAGCTCCTAACTCTGTAACTACAGTTCCATGGGTCTGACACCCTCTTCTGGACCTGCACTCACATGGATACATCCCTCCACACACTCATATATACCTAATTAAAAATAAAATGATCCTTTTAAAAAACAAAAGAGTTACGTCATTTGCAGGAAAATGGATGGAACCAAAGATCATCATGTTAAATGAACTAAGACAAACTAAGAAAGACAAGGACCACACAAGTGGTCTCCGATACAGACTCTAGCTAATATGTGACATGGAAGAGAAAGAGGGACTGCTGGAAGGGACTGGTGGGGAAGTGGACAATAAGAGAGGGTAATGGGATGAATATGCATATGTGAAGATGATATAATAATACTCATTCTGTATGCTAATATTAAAAAATTCAAGTAAATCAAAAATGGCCCTATGAAGAGTAGGCAGTTGGGACAAAATAGTTTATTTTGATTATTCCACTAAATTTGATGTGTTATACTTGTTTTAGTGGGGGGGGTAGGTGTAAGAGATTGTGATTGTCTATTTAAAATATCTAATTATTTCAACATTTATTTTTGATGCCTCTCATTTGCTGATGCCGACAGTAACCAAGCATCGCACTGAGGTCATCCCATGAGACACTAAATAAAATTGGCAACACTAGACATCCAGCTTCAATTTTTTATTACAAAGGGAAAACTTTCACTACTAGGAATGGCAGCTGCTAAGGAGATTTCATAGGCGTCTTCAGTCCTTGTAATGTAGTGGCTTGCTTGCTTGCTTGCTTCTTTTTCTTTCTTTTTCAGATTTATTTTATATGTATAAGTATTCCACCTGCATGTTGTTTGCACGGCAGAAGAGGGCATCAGATCCCACTATAGATGGTTGTGAGCCACCATGTGGGTGCTGGGAATTGAACTCAGGTCCTCTGGAAGAGCAACCAGTGAGCTCAGCAACCTCTGAGCCATCGCTCCAGCCCCACAGTTGCTTTCTAAACCTAGTTTGAAGAAAGTTTTGCAGGGAATAGCGCTCCACAACTTTAGTACCAGCACAAGGGAGGCTAAAGCCAGCAGACCTCTGAGGTCAAGGCTAGTCTGTAGTGATTTAAAGGTTAGCCAGGGCTACATAGTGAGACCCTGTCTCAAAAACAAACAAAACAAATACAGAAATTTTAGAAACTAAATCATGAATGCATATCAGATTTTGACATCTCCTATTAGGATCATGATATTTTATTTTTCATTTATTTGTATGGTTTTTTTTTTTTTTGTTCTGTTTTGTTTTGTTCGAGACAGGGTTTCTCTGTGTAACAGCTCTGACTGTCCTAGAACTCACTCTGTAGACCAGGATGGCCTTGGGCTCACAAAGATCTCCCTGCCTCTGCCTCTCGAGTGCTGGGATTAAAGGCGTGTGCAAGCACTGATCATCTTATTTTCATTTTTTAAATTGTATTAACATACAAAAAATGTCAATATTTGGTGTGGAGTAATGAGGACATTACCAGGGCTTGCTTGCTTGCTTTCGTCTTTCTTCTCTTTCTTTCTTTCTTTCTTTCTTTCTTTCTTTCTTTCTTTCTTTCCTTAAACAAATTTTACTTTTCTGGAATTTGTTAAATAAGGATTCTCATATTTACCATTTTTATTAGTTACTTTATTTTGTGTGTTAATAATGTGTCTAGGATTTTGAATCTATGTTTCTGAGGAAAGTTGCCCTGAAACTTTTCTTTCTTATGCCCTTGTCAGGCTCCAAACCCACAGTTGCATAGGTCCTCAGAGGCCGGTGTCTTATCCATTAGGTCACTGTGACTGTAGAGATCTCATAGAAGGTGATGGATGCTTCCTTTTCCAATTTTTTAGTCTGTGTATGAATGCCACTATTTCTTTCTTCAATGGTTGTATGCATTTGCTTTTTCAAATTCTCAGGTGTTAGAGAGTTTTTGTTGTAAATTTCCAAGATTAAAAAAAAATTCAGCCAGGTGATGGTGATGTGCACCCTTAATCCCAGCAGAGACAGGCAGATCTCTTTGAGTTCAAAGCCAGCCTGGTCTAGCGAGTTCCAGGACAGGCTAGGCTCCAAAGCTACAGAGAAACCCTGTCTCGAAAAACAAACAAACAAACAAAACAAATTCAAACTCTTTTTTTTAAATCACAGCAGTTGGAAAATCAGGTGACAAGCCACTCAGATAACTGCCTGAAAGTTCAGACCCTAACTGACACTCAGGGCACAGCCTGTACCCCTTCCCCCAGCACCAGCAAAGCATCGGAATCCTGCCCCCACACCTGGTGGAATTCCACTGCTCTGTTGTGGTACCCACCACCAACCTGCAGGCAGGCAAGAAAGCTGCTTCCAGGCTGCACCTCCCTCCCCTTCCCCCACTGGACTCTGTCCCACCAAGACCCATGCTGCCTCCCAACCCCACACACCTGAACATCCTCCCCCATGGTTAGTCCTCATCAGTAACCCCAGCAGACTACATAAACACAGGTGCAAACCACAAAAGTTGGAAGAACAGGTACAGGAACAAGCCACACCATTTGGAAGAAAAGATGAGTAAATGCCAGTGTAAGAATACATTCAACAACAGAAAGAGGCATATGGTACCACCAGAACCCAGTGATCCTATAATAGCAAAACCTGAACATTCCAATGCAGCTGAAATACTAGAAAATGAACTTAAAAATTACCTCATGAAGATGATAGAGACTCTTACAGGGAAAATAAAAAAATTCCCTTGAAGTTGAGGAAAGACAAAAAATTGGAAGAAATCAAAATCCTTAAAGAAAGCCAAGAAAAAAATAAACAGGTGAAGGAAATGACTCAAGACTAGAAAACAGAAATAAAAACAACAAAGAAAATACAAACCAAGAGAATTCTGGAAATGGAAAATCTGAGGAACCAAACAGATGCAAGCATAACCAACAGAATGCAAGAGATGGAAGAAAGAATCTCAAGCTTTGAAGATACAGTAGAGGAAATCGAAAAAATTGGAGTAACCCCTTGTATCTTATCAGATCACATGGCTTAAAGTTAGAATTCAACAACAACACTAATTGCAGAAAACCTACAAACCCATGGAAATTTAACAATGCTCAACTGAATCATCATTGGGTCAAGGAAAAAAGAAAGAAATTAAAGACTTTCAAGAATACAATGAAAATGAAAGCACAACCCAAACTTATGAGACACTTTGAAAGCAGTGCTAAGAGGAAAGTTCATAACACTAAGCGCCTACATAAAGAGTATGGAGAAAACTCACACTAGTGACTTGTTAACACATCTGAAAGCTCTAGAACAAAAAGAAGTAAACTTACCCAGGAAGAGTAATGCCAGGAAAATATGAAATTGAGGGCTGAAATCAATAAAATAGAACAAAGAGAACAACATGAAGAATCAATGAAACAAAGGGTTGGTTCTTCAAGAAAATCAACAAGATATACAAACCCTTATCCAAGCTAACCAAAAAGCAGAGATAGAATATGCAAATTAATAAAATCAGAAATGAAAAGGAGGATATAACACAAACACTGAGGAAATTCAGAGAATCATTAGGTCACATTTCAAAAACCACTACTCACAAAATTAGAAAATGTAAAAGAAATGGACAATTTTTCTGGATAGGTACCACATACCTAAAAGTTAAATCAAGACCAGATAAACAATTTAAATATACCTACAATCCTTAAGGAAATAGAAGCAGTCATCAAAAGTGTCCCAACCAGAAAATAGCCTAGATGCTTTCATCACACAATTTTACCAGAATTTCAAAGAAGATCTAATACCAATACTCAAATTGTTCCACACAATAGAAACAGAAGGAACATTACTGAATTCTTTTTATAAGGCTACAGTTACCTCGATACCCAAACTCACAAAGACGCAACAAAGAAAGGGAATTACATACCATTCTTCCTCATGAATATCCCAAAGATTCTCCATAAAATATTGGCAAACCGAATTCAAAAACACATCAGAAAAATCATTCACCATGATCAAGAAGGCTTTATCTTATAGATGCAGGGTTGATTTAACATATGAAAATCAGTCAATGTAATCCATATAAATAAACTAAAAGAAAAAAAAAACAAATGATCATCTCATTACATGCTAAAAAAGCCTTCAACAAAATCCAAAAATCCCTTCATGATAAAGGTCTTGGAGGGACCAGGGGTACAAGGAACATACCTAAGCATAATAAAGGCAATAAACAGCAAGCCAATAACCAACAGCCAACATCAAACTACATGGAGAGAAAGTGATTCTACTAAAATCAAGAACAAGACAAGGCTGTCCACTCTTTCCATATCTATTCAATATAATACTGGAAGTTCTAACTACAGCAATAAGACAACAAAAGGCAATTAAGGGGACACAAATTGGAAAGGAAGAAGTCAAACTTTCGCTATTTGCAGGTGATATGATAGTATACATAAGTGACCCCAAAAACTTTACCAGAGAACTTCTACAGCTGATAAAGACCTTCAGTAATGTGGCAGGATGCAAGATTAACTCAAAAAAATTAGTAACCCTCCTATACACAAATTATATATGGGCTGAGATAGAAATCAGAAACCATCACCCTTTACAATAGCCACAAATAACATAAAATATCTTGGAGTAAGTCTAACCAAACAAGTGAAAGACCTATATGACAAGAAATATAAGTCTTTAAAGAACAAAATTGAAGAGGATATCAGAAAATAGAAAGTTTTCCCATACTCATGGATAGGTAGAATTAACATAGTAAAAAATGTCAGTTTTACCAAAAGAAATCTACAGATTCAATGCAATCCCCATCAAAATCCCAGTACAATTCTTCAGAGTCCTCAAAAGAACAATACTCGGCTTCACATGGAAAAACAAAAAAATCCAGGATAGCCAAAACAATCCTGTACAATAAAGGAACTGGAGTCATCACCATCCCTGACTTCAAGTTCTGCTATAGAGCTATAGTAATTAAAAACACCTTAAATGTTTTTATAGTAATAAAACAGATATTGGCATGAAAACAGACATGTGGACCATTGGAATTGAATTGAAACCCTGATATTAATCCACACACCTATAAACAACTGATTTTTCACAAAGAAGCCAAATTGTACAATGGGAAAAAGAAAACCTTTTCAACAAATGGTGCTGGCATAACTGGATGTCAACATGAAGAATGGAAATAGATTCATATCTTTTCCCATGCACAAAACTCAAGTCCAAATGAATCAAAGATACCAACATAAATCCAGTTACTGTGAACCTGATAGAAGAGAAAATGGGAAGTAGCCTTAAATACATGGAAACAATAGACTACATTCTAATAAAAACACTAGTAGCACAGACATGGAGAGTAACAATTAATAAATGGGATATCCTAAAACTGAGAAGCTTCTGTAAGGCAAAGGACATGGTCAACAAGACAAAATGGCAGCCTATAGGATGGGAAAAGATCTTCACCAACTCACATCTGATAGAGGGCTGATCTCTAATATTTATAAAGAACTCAATAAACTAGACATCAAAATACCAAATAATCCAATTTTAAAATGGGGGTACAGTTATAAACAGAGACTTCTCAACAAAAGAATCTCAAATAGCCAAGAGACATGCAAGGAATTCCTAAATATCCTTAGTCATCATGGAAATGCAAGTCAAAATGACTCTGAGATACTATCTTACACCTGTTAGAACGGCTAAGATCAAAATACTGGTGACAGCTTTATGCTGGAGAGGATATGGAGTAAGGGAATCACTGCTTCACTGCTGGTGGGATTGTAAACTTGTACAGCCACTTTGGAAATCAGTATGGGTGATTTCTCAGAAAACTGGGTCTCAATCTACCTCAAGACCCAGCAAAACCATTCTTAGGCATATACCCATAGGATGCATAATGATACCACAAAGACATTTGCTCAACTATGTTCATAGCAGCATTATTTGTAATATTCAGAACCTGGAACAACCTAGATGTCTATCAACTGAAGAATAGATAAAGAGAATGTGGTATATTTGCACAGTGGAGTATTAATCAATGGTAAAAAGAAAAATGACATCATGAAATTTGTAGGCAAATAAATGGAACTAGAAAAATCCATCCTGAGTGAAGTAACTCAGACCCAGAAAGACAGACACAAGTTATAATCTAAACCCAGAGAAGCTAGGTAAAAAGGAGGACTCTAAGAGAGACACATAGGAAGGGTTCCAGGAAAGGGAAATAGCTAAGATTTCCTGGGTAAACTGGGAAGGGTAATTGAAGGGAGGGGATGGCTGAGTTGAGCAACAATGAGATATCTTGATAGAGGGAGCTATTATGGGGTTAGGGAGAAACCAGGTGCTAGGAAAATTCCCAGGAATCCACAATGACCCCAGCTAAGACTCCTAGCAGTAGTGGAGAGAGTGCCTAAACTAGCCTTCCCCTATAATCAGATTAGTAACTACCCTAATTGTCACCACAGAACCTCCACCCAGTAGCTGATGAAAGCAGATACAGTGATCCACAGCCAGACACTGAACTGAGCTCCTGTAGCTTAGTTTAAGAAAGGAAGGAGGAATCATGTGAGCAAGGTCGGTCAAAATCATGATTTGGAAAACCACAGAGACAGCTGATCTGAGCTAGTGGGAGCTGATAGACTCTGGACTGACAGCTGGGGCTCCTGCATGGTACTGATCTAAGCCCTCTGACGGAGGGTTACAGTTATGTGGTTTGATCTGTTGGGGGAGGGCCTGACAATAAGACCAGGACTCATTATTATTTATGTAATTTTAATTTATATTCATATATTCCATTTTGGCTGAAAGTATGTTTGTATACCATCTGCATGCAGTGCCTGAAGAGACCAGAGAAGGGCATCAGATCCACTGAAACTGGAATTACAGACAATTGTGAGCCATTATGTGTGTGCTTGGGATTGAATTTGGGTCCTCTAAAAGAATAGCCAGTGCTCTTAACTACTGCTCTCCAGACCCCTAATCCTCAACTTATTTAAGACTCAAACTTCCTGTTTATTCCTGTGTGGAATCCATTTTCTGTAAAATTTCAAGTTCAGTAACAAGAATTCTCACCAAAATGTAGTACTGTAGGATCTGTTGTAATGTCTTATTCTAATTCAATATTTTCTTTTAATGTGCCTTAGTGTCAAACCTGAATGTCTGTGTGTGCACCACATGTATTTTTGATGCCCAAGCTGACCAGGAGTGGAGATTAGATCTTTTAGAACTGACATTATAGATGGTTGTTCCCTATCTGTCTGTCTGTCTGCCTGCCTGCCTGTTTGTCTGTCTAGGTAGATATGTATACAGCTTCACTATTTATGTTGTTCAAGTTCTTTCAATACTGGGACAATTATATTAAAACTTGCCATTATGTTTGTGAATTTGTCTGTCTTTGGTTCAGTTTTTGCTTTTATATTTATATTAAGCTATGTTGTTTGGCACACTCATTTACAATTGTCATATTTGATTGGTAAAGGAAGACTTTTTTTAGTGTAACACCACCAATAAAGCTTTTGACTTTAAATTTTGAAATCAAGATACCTAAAACCAGAGCCAAAAAGACAACTTAGTGAGTAAAAGCACATGCCTCTAAGCCTAACAATCTGAATTTAATTCCCAGGATCAGTGTGCTGTAAGAAGAAAACCAGCTCCTGCAAATTGTTCTCTGACCACCACATATGTCCCATGTCACATGCATATACACATACATACACACAAATAAAGTACCTTGAAAATATGAAGGTGTTTGATATGGTGGTAGCAATGGTGGATCTCTGTGAATTCAAGGCCAGCCCAATCTAGCAAGTTCCAGACCCATCAGGGATACATAATCAGACCTTCTCTCAAAAAACAAAACAAAGCCGGGTGGTGGTGGCACATGTCTTTAATCCCAGCACTCGGGAGGCAGAGGCAGGCAGATTTCTATGAGTTCGAGGCCAGCCTGGTCTACAAGAGCTAGTTCCAGGACAGGCTCCAAAGCCACAGAGAAACCCTGTCTCGAAAAACAAAACAAAACAAAAACAAAAACCAAAAAACCCAAACCAAATAAAACTAAAAATCAATAAGTAATAGAATAAAATTAAAATTGTGAAAAATATCAACTAAATTTCTTTTGATTTGTGTTTATATAGTAAAAATGTCTCCATCTTTGAATTCTTAGTTTTCTGGATCCTGATATTTTACATATGTTCCTTACCACTGAGCATTTCATTTTTTTTAATTCACCTTGACAAACTTTGCTCGTTCATTGGTTTATTTACACTAAGGGAATTACTGATCTATGCAGTTTTGTTTCCATCTGTCTTAGTTTGGGTCACCATAGCTATAATGAAACACCATGACCAAAGATACCTGGGAAGGAAAGGGTTTATGTTTTAAGTTTGTGTTTCCACATGGCAGTTCATCATCAAATGAAGGCAAAACAATAACTCAAGCAGTGCAGGGACCTGGTGCCAGGAGTGATAACAGAAGCCATGCACAAGTGCTGTTTACTGGCTTGTTTCTCATGGCCTGCTCAGTCTGTTATCTTGTAGAGCCCAGGACTACCAGCCCAGGGATAGCACCACCCATCATGGGCTGGGCCCGCCCTCCCCCATCAATCACGAAGAAAATGACTTACAGTTGGATCTTATGGAGGCATTTCCTCAATTGAGGTTCCCTCTAGCCTATGTCAAGCTGACATAAAACAAGCCAGAACACCTTTTTTTCTCCCTTTATTTTCTCATTGTGCAAGCACGAAGAGATCAGAAGACAACTTGTGAAAGTCCTTTGACCATGTGGGTTCTGGAATTACACTCGGCATCAGGATTACAAGGCAAGGACCTTTATTCATTAAGTCATCTCACTAGCCCTGATTCTACCATGCTATGCTATTTTGTGGTTTTATATTTATCTACCCCTTCTGTATTTTTCTTTCTTTCCATCATTGATTAGTTTCAGGTTGATTAAGAAGTTTAAAAATTGCCTTTCTAGCCGGGCGGTGGTGGCGCACGCCTTTAATCCCAGCACTTGGGAGGCAGAGGCAGGCGGATCTCTGTGAGTTCGAGGCCAGCCTGGTCTACAAGAGCTAGTTCCAGGACAGGCTCTAAAAAAGCTGCAGAGAAACCCTGTCTCGAAAAAAATAAAAAAAAAAAAAAGGAAAAAAAATTGCCTTTCTACCTTATTACATTAAAAGCCATGTTTCTAGTCACTATATGGTGATAATCTTTTGCTTTTACTAAGTACATTTATACTTTTATCTTTTTCCTGAGCAACGTGAGACATACTACTTGATGCCATTTATTTATGACTCATTCTTATTTCTTTATTTTTTAATTAATTAAATTATTGTGTGTGTGTTTCTGTGCATGCATGTGTGTGTGCCCACTATACACCATGGCATGTGTTTGGAGGACAAGGGCCAACTCTGTAGAGTTAATTCTTTTCTTCTGTCTTTGCATAGGTTCCAGGGATCAAGCTCAGGTCCTCATGCTTGCTAGTTATAATGGTTAGTGTTGCCAATTTGACAGAAGTTAAAATCATGGGTATGCCCATTGGAGATATTATCTTCTTTAAGTGAATTGGAATGGGAAAACCTGTCCATTGTGGATGGCACCATTCCCTAGGCAGGGGTTTCTGGACTGCGTAAGAGTGGACGAATCCAGCCAAGCCCTAGCATGTATGCATTCATTATGCAGGCTCTCTTCTTCTGACTGTGGATGTGTGATCAGCTGCTCCTGCCTCTGTGACTTCCTTCCCACGATGAACTGTGACCTGGAACTGTGAGCTTTTCTCCATAAACTGTTTTTGTCAGGATATTTTATCCCAGCAACAGAAAAAGAAACTGAAGTATGAGCCAAGCTGAGCCATCTTGTTAGCCCCGCTGTTTTGTATATTAATTCCCTGTATGCCTAAAGTCATTTATTGGCTTATATTGACTTGCGATGTTTCGACACACCTCTCTCTGAAATAATTTTCCATCTGCTAGTTGGAAAACTAGCATTTCCTTTAGTGTAGACTGATGATAATGTTTGTGTGCAAAGGCCTTTGTTTTACCTTTCTATATACGGTTATACCACTCGGTATAGAATTCCAGATTAGCAAAGTTTATTGCATTCTAAATTCTTTTCATCATTTCTTCTGAGAAATACTGAACTTTTGCTCCTTTGAAAGTAACTTGTCTTCTCTCTATCCCTGTCTCTCATGGTGGTGGTGGTGGTGGTGGGGTAGTGTGTGTGGGTGCGTGCACACACACACTTAGACCAGAGAACAACTTGTGGGAGTCTCTTCTCTCCACCACGTGGGGCCCAATGACCAGACTACAGCCAGTAAGCTTAGTGGAAGGCTCCTTTACCCACTGAGCAATCTCACCAGTCCAGTTTGCCCTCTCTTGTTCTAAGATTTTTCTCCTTATCACCTGTTTTCTGTTTACTCTTCTTGGTGATTTTGAAGTTGATCGTTCAAGCTCCAGCATTTGGAGTTTTGTGGATCTGTTTCTAATGTCTGCTATTTTCTTTGATTTCATTCAAATTATTTAAATTTGTGTATTATATCCTCTAATTCCTATGTATCAGATTATTTTGTATTATGTACCTGGCACTGTATTTGTAACATTATAGAAATATTTGGGTTCTGAGATGATATCTTTCTCTACAGAGGATTACATTTCCTTCTGCTAGCTCATGAGGTACTCATATATTCAAAGGTCATCTAAGACTAAGGTCATGGGTTGAAATAGTCAGAGCTCAGCGCAGGCTCCAGAAACACTTCCTTCTGATTTTAATCTGTGTGAGGGAAGTTTATTTGCCAAGACTGTCACCCTAGAATGGGTCTTAGACACTAATCTCTGACACCTTAGTCCTTTATGATCTTCAGATCCACACTTGACCTTTTGATCTCTGGCTCTGGATTTCACATGAAGGAAAAGCCTATCAAAATCCAAGGCTCATCTCCTAAGGGGCCCCACACTTTTCCCCTTTTAGTTCAGCTCTTTTCATTATTTGATCGGTTTTCCTGTGAACCAGATTCTTACAAATGTTTCCCCTAAGCTTTTCTATTCATCCTCAAGAGGAAAGTTAGCCTGGCTTATTTTATCTGCCATTCCCAGAAGCCGTATCTAACCGTTACCACCCCTCTGTAGAACAGGGATTATTATTCCCATATTACAGAGAGGAAACAGGTAACAGATGACTGGAGAATGAGGCTAGTCATAGATACAATAAAAATACTGCTTACTGTGTATACAGAGTAGGTGGCCTGGAGAGTCTCAGATGTTGCCATATAAGCTGTCCCCTTTAAAACCGCAAGGGAAGTGCATTTGCTTCAGAGCCAGGGCTGCAACAGAGCCACTCAGGAAACTTTCAAGCTCATGCATCGGATTATTTCTTGAGTTACAACTTTGAAAAACAAACAGACCTATTTAGCAAGTGTAACTGAGCATTTCTCAGTCTGGGTTGTCATCTGCCCTTAAGAGCACATCTCAAATTAGCTGCGAAGTCATAGAAACAGTTTAAGGACATGCATGAAATAGCTGGGAGCAAACACTAATTTTCTCATAGTTACTTTTAACATGCCTATGAAAGTCTTTGCTTAAGATGATAACGTAGCTGGAAAGACAGTGAGAGGCTGCGCTGAGTTATGTAACAGTAACAATGGCTCTCAAACTGAGAACATGCTGAATTTCCATAGCCAGGAATGAAGCAAAGCCAGGTCCTAAGGGGCAGGATGGGGCTGGGAGTTGGGTTCTGCTATGTCTCACTCATCTTCTCTCTGAAAGTTAAGGCTCTCCTGTCTCCCCACAGTTCTGTCTACAGTATGCTAATGTTTCCCACTCTTTTCCCCCCAGATCTTTCAACCAAGTAGCATCCTTCCGCGTTAGGATTCTTCTTTGTTTCTTTATACTGACTTCCACATAGCTTCGGCCCAGAGTTCTCCCTTGGAATGGCTCAGTTTCACATCTACCTTCTTCCGAGTCAGAAATAGGCTCTCTCTTACTTTGTTGAAGTTTTTGCTACTCTGTTTCCTGCCAACCCCGTGAATATTTTTGTCAGTGAGGCAACTTTCCCCCAGCAATCTGCAGAGAACTGAAGCCTTCGGCACTCTACACTCAGCCAGCACCACACAGCCCTCAGCAACATACACATTTATTTATTCTGGGGCAGGTTTTTCACTTTGATTGTCATTCCTTTTTTGTCCTTGTATGTTTTTGAAAGCTTCAGAGAGTGGCTGCCCGGTGAGTCTTATACCATAATACTTTGAAACCACCAGCTCCCAGGACACTGGAGAGTCCTCAACGATTAGGAGGCCAAATGCCATCCTCCCTGCCCCACATTCCCACAATAAGAGCTTATGGAACACGGAGCAGGGATGTTCTTTCTTGTGGATAAGAGGATGTGACTGTATCCAATTGAGGTCAGTTCATGGGAGGAAAGATTGTTTCAACCCTAGGTTGGCTGCCTAGCATCAGCAGAACAATGGACTTGCTTTGGGAGCAGGTATAAAATGAAGCAATGCAATCTGTTCAAAGACAGCTATTGAGAATGTCCCCAAATAAAAAAATGAAGGTGCTCTTTTAGTCAGAGCACAGAATATGTGATGTTACCAAAGATAAAAGAAAACATACATAAATAGTTTAAAGATCTGATTGCCATATACGACTGGCCAACGGTGTGTCTATATTATATATACGACTGAACAGTGGTGTGCCTATATGATATATATGACTGAACAATGGTGTGCCTTTATGATATATACAACTGAACAATGGTGTGCCTATATAATATATACAACTGAACAATGGTGTGCCTATATGATATGTATGACTGAACAATGGTGTGCCTATATGATATGTATGACTGAACAATGGTGTGCCTATATGATATATATGACTGAACAGTGGTATTCCTATATGATAAAATACAGGGGAACCGTTAGAAAAGTGGTTTTAAGAGTTTTTTTAAAGATAGAGAAATCCACATGTTTTGCATAATAAGTCACAAAGCCTGAATGCAATATGTAAAATATCTATAGAAGCATATAATATGACAAAACGTTTTAAATTGGAAACAATCGTTTTCATTATGGATGAATGGTGATGCCTGGAGGCAAAAGGTCAGAAGTGGCTGTCCTGCTGTACCTGCTAATCCTTTCTGAGCTTCCAAATATTTAAGTTTAACTTCTTATTTAGTACTCAGGTACATAAAGAAAAATAAGGAACTACAAAGGCATATCTATATAATTTCAGCAATGCAAAAATATACCCAGCAAGAATGAACTTAAAGTATCAATAGCTGTTTTCTCTGGAGATACTGGGTCTTTATTCCCTTTTGAATTGCTGTATTTTCCAGAGGTTTTATATATTCAAAGCTTCTCCCCAATTTCCTCATTGTTAAAAACTAGGTCCAAGGTCTTTAGCTCAGACAGGCTTCCAACTTCCTGTGTAGTTGAGGGTGACCTTGAGTTCATGAGTCTCTTGCACTAACACACTCAGTTTGTACAGTGCTGAGGGTCAGTCTTGGAGCTTGTGGGTGCTAGACACACACTCTACCAACTGAGCCACATCCCTGGGCCCCAAGGTTATTTTTAATAAAATAACTTCCATTGAAAAACGAGTGGAAAATGAAAGTGATGAAGAATTTAGAAAGCATATTTTTAGAAACCTTTAAAGATACATAGTTTGTCTCTTACTTTCTGTTCCTGTTGCTGTGGCAAACTACCTTGACAAAAGCAGCTTAAGGGAGGGTCTGTTCCAGCTTCCACTTCAGGAACAGCCCACCATGTTGGGGAAGTCAAAGCAGGAACTTGAAGCAGCTGGTTGCATGACCTCAGACAGTTGGGAGAGAGCAATGGACAAGACAGCAGCTTGTCAGTCTGCTGCTCAGTATATCTGTCTATGCAGTCCAGGATCCCAGCCCAGGGAAATGGAGCCACTCCCAGTGACCTGGCTTCCCCACCTCAATAAATGCAATCAAGATAATCCCCCTGAGGAACGCCCAGAGCCCTTCCAGGCCATGCTAGATTCTGTCAAATTCAGAACACTGACCATCAAAGCTTGTGTTACAATTTCTCTCATTTAGTGATAAAGCCATCCTTTGGGAGGATTTTAATGTTATTAATAAATAAAATTTATAAAATCTTTCTTCAAAGGTCACATGGAGAATAAACTCTTCCTCCTCATAGTTAAGGGTAGGTTTCTCTTTAAAACAGGTATAGAGAACTAAGAGAGCCAACTGGGAATGCGTTATGTGGTCTTGGAAAAGTCATTTAACTTCTGAATATCAAATCACGCTCAACTCCAAAGCAGAGAGCTTGAGCTAGGTTTTCAAGCATCTCTAGTGACGTGGACTTATGGCATTTTCAAAGCTATCATGGCAATCAACACCCTAAAAGATTTTCTGCTTTATTAAAGAGACGCTTCAGTTAACAGCACAGCTTCCTATTGTCCTCACCATTGTTTCACAAGCAAGGAGGTTCCAACCCGTGGAAAAAGGTAGGAGAATCACAATCCCAAAATACAGGCCAATCCTTTAAAATTTACTACTTAGTTTTATTTTTTAAAAAATTATTGCCGGGCGGTGGTGGCGCACGCCTTTAATCCCAGCACTCGGGAGGCAGAGGCAGGCGGATCTCTGAGTTCGAGGCCAGCCTGGTCTACAAGAGCTAGATCCAGGACAGGCTCTAGAAACTACAGGGAAACCCTGTCTCGAAAAACCAAAAAAAAAAAAAAAATTATTACCATGTGATGGTGGCACACACCTTTAATCCCAGCACTCAGGAGGCAGAGGCAGAGGCAGAGGCAGAGGATCTCTGTGAGTTTGAGACCAGCCTGGTCTACAGAGTGAGTTCCAGGACTCTGAGTGCTGGGATAAAAGATGTGTGACTCTACCACCCAACTAGAGATCTTATTTTTGTGTAGATATGTGCATGGGAATTATTAGGTTAGATGATATCACTTCAATATTAAATATATATATATATATATATACACACACACACACACACACACACACACACACACACATATATATCCAGGCAAGATTCTAACCTACGTCGGTCTCAGGCCGGAGATTCATGGCGTCTGCCTGTCTCTGCTTTCTTCCTCCCAGAATTCTGTTCTGTCTTCCCTGCCTACCTGAGTTCTGCCCTATCAACTAGGCCAAAGCAGTTTCTTTAAAAACCAATGAAAGCAACACAAATAAAGAAGGGCCTCCTACACCAATTTTGTGTGTTTGGGGTGGGCAAAAAATACGAAAGAAAGAATGCAACAGTACAGAATTCAAGAGAGAGATGATTACTAAGTAGACAGTATTTCAGAATGTTGCAGAAAAGACACATCAGGAATTGCTTATATTTCAGAGATTAAGGAATTTGGAACGATTTTCAAGACATATGAGGGAATGATTTAATTAATAGGATATTTTCCAGGTGTACATATTTTTCACCATCAAAGACTGACTTCCTTAGAAACAAACCAGAGTCGTCAAATGTGAAAAAATGTAGTTTGCAGTCAACACATCAAGGTATCCATCTGATAAAGTAGTCCGAAGAGATAAAGAAGGTACTACACACCAATAAGCAATCAATCAAGAAAGATTCAGCAATCGTAGATATATATGTATTGAGTGTTTGGGTACCAGGTTTTATAAGACAGACAGCAACAGGCACAACAGTTCAGATAGCTCCTGATACAGTAATGGTGCTGACTTCGATACTCTACTCACATCCTTAGACACGTCGTCCAAAGTAAAACTCTTGAAACTGCTTCATAGATTAGATGGGTTTAGTAGATATCTATAGAATATTCCATGGAGCCTTTTCTAAAATAGACTACATTTTAGGTTACAAAGGCTTTTTTTTTTTTTAAATAAAAGACTGACTTATTTATTATGTATAGAACATTTTGCATCCATGTATGCATGCAGGCCAGAATTGAGCACCAGATCTCATTGCAGATGGCTGTGAGCCACCATGTGGGTGCTGGGAATTGAACTCAGGACCTCTGGAAGAGCAGCCAGTGCTCTTAACCTCTGAGCCATCTTTAGCCCCACAAAGCCTTAAATACAAAAAGAATTTAAATAATTTCTTGCACCTTATCAGATAAAAGTGAAACAATACAAATAGCCAGAGACTGACTAATCCATTCTTAGAAAAACAACAACAAGTCAAACTCAAAGACTAGGAGGTGAGAAATGACAGAGACAAAGGTAGAAAATGTGTGGAGGTTAAAGAATGGTACATGGACTCAATCAAACAAAGTGATTCCTTGAGATGATAAACAAGACTGGCAAACCCTGTTTTTTTTTTTTTTTTTAATATTTATTTATTTATTTATTATGTATACAATATTCTGTCTGTGTGTATGCCTACAGGCCAGAAGAGGGCGCCAGACCTCTTTACAGATGGTTGTGAGCCACCATGTGGTTGCTGGGAATTGAACTCAGGACCTTTGGAAGAGCAGGCAATGCTCTTAACCACTGAGCCATCTCTCCAGCCCAAGACTGGCAAACCCTGTTAAAGTAACCAAAAGAAGAAGAGAAGATCCAAATAAATAAAATTAAAGATGTGAAAAGTGAGGTAACAGCAGACTCCACTGGAATCCAGAGGGTCACAAGGAAATAATTTGAAAATGTGTTATTTCTCCTGAAACAGAAAATCTAGAAGAAATGAACAAGTTTCTGGAGACATGACCTCTGTGGGTATGAATGAGATGTCCCTCATATTCTCAGGCATTTGAGTACTTGGTCCCTGGCTGCTGAAGCTATCGGGTAAGACTTACAGTGTATGGCCTTGCTGGAGAAGGTATAGCGTTGATGTCAGGTTTTGAGGTTTTAAAGGCTTGTTCCTGGCCCCAGTTTACTCTGTTTCCTGCTTGTGGACTAAGACGTGAGTTCTCAACTGTTCCTGGTGCTTGCTCCAGGAATTCCTCCCCTTCCCCACCCCGCATGTAATAGTGATGGAATCTATCCCTCTGGATCCCTAAGGCCAAAATAAGCGCTTTTTTAAAAAAAAAAAAAAATAAGTGGTCTTGGTCATGGTGTTTTATCACAGCAATAGAAAATAACTAATAGCTTTTTGTCTGGGCGGCATCCCTGGGCTGCCTGGAATCCCTGATCCTGTGCCCTGCAATTTCATCTGGTGAGTGAGTGCGAACCCTGGGGCAACCTGCCCTGGGAGAGAGCACAGACCCCCTCCCCCCAGCTCCCTCTGCAGGCTTGTCTTTGTTTCTCATGACCCTGCCTCTCCCAAGCCTTCCCTAGTGTTTTCAGGTGTCCTGCTCCTGTACTAAGGCCATCCACCCAAAGGGGTCAGACTCTGGCCTCCAGGCAGGTCTGAGGATTCCTGCAAGGGAGTGCGGGCTTCTTCAGATTGTGACGCAAGGAATAGGTCCTCTTCTGGCACTGGGGAGATCCAACCAGATTCAGTCACAGCAAAGATTGGTCTAGGACACCAAGCGCCTCCCGGCTCCATTTGAAGGAAGAGATGGGCAGGCGCCAATGCAGGAGCTCCTCCAACAACATGAAAGGCAACATGACATCACCAGAATCCAGACATCCCGAAACAACAAGAATTGAACGCCCTACCCCAGAAGATATAGAAGAAACCGACCTTAAACAGTACTTTATGAAAATAATAGAGGACCTTAAACAGGAGGTAAAAAACTGCCATAAAGAAATGGAGATGACAAACAAAAAAGTAGACGAAATAAATAAATCTCTCAAAGATACCCAAGAAAAACAAGAAAAACAAGAAAAAGCAATCAAACAGGTAAGGGAAACAGTACAAGACCTGATAAATGAAATGGAGGTAATGAAGAAAACACAATCTGAGGGAAGACTGGAAATGGAAACTCTGAGTAAACGAACAGAAACTTCAGAGACAAGTATTTCCAACCGAATGCAAGAGATGGAAGAAAGAATCTTGGACTCTGAAGATACTATAGAGGAAATAAATTCACAGATTAAAGAACTAAACAAATCTAACAAATTCTTAACACAAAACATCCAGGAAATCTGGGACACCATGAAAAGACCAAACCTAAGAATAATTGGGGTAGAAGAAGGAGAAGAATTACAACTCAAAGGCCCAGAAAACATATTCAACAAAATTATAGAAGAAAACTTCCCCAACTTAAAGAAGGATGTTCCTATGAAGGTACAAGAAGCCTACAGAACACCAAATAGACTGGATCAAAAGAAAGCATCCCCACGCCATATAATAATCAAAACACAAAACATACAGAATAAAGAACAGATATTAAGAGCTGCAAAGGAAAAAGGTCAAGTAACATATAAAGGGAAACCTATCAGAATTACACCTGATTTCTCAATGGAAACCATGAAAGCCAGAAGAGCTTGGATAGATGTGCTACAGACACTAAGGGAACATGGATGCAAGCCTAGACTAATATACCCAGCAAAGCTTGCATTCACCATTGATGGAGAAAACAAGATATTCCAGGACAAAAACAGATTTAAACAATACGTAGCCACAAATCCAGCCTTGCAGAAAGTAATAGAAGGAAAATCACAAACCAAGGAGTCCAACAACGCCCACAATAACTCAGGCATCTAGCGACCCTTCACCAGCACAACTAGAAGAAGGGAAACACACAAACTCTACTACAAAAAAATGACTGAAGTTAACAACCACTGGTCATTAATATCACTTAATATCAATGGACTCAATTCACCTATAAAAAGGCACAGGCTAAGAGATTGGATACGAAAACAGGATCCAACATTCTGCTGTTTACAAGAAACACACCTCAACCACAAAGATAGACACCTACTCAGAGTAAAGGGTTGGGAAAAGGTTTATCAAGCAAATGGACCTAAGAAACAAGCCGGTGTGGCCATACTGATTTCTAACAAAGTTGACTTCAAACTAAAATCAATCAGAAGAGATGGAAAGGGACACTTTATACTCATAACAGGAAAAATCCTTCAGAATGAAGTCTCAATCCTGAATATCTATGCCACTAATATAAAAGCTCCCACATATGTAAAAGAAACACTTCTAGAACTCAAGGCAGCCATCAAACCACACACACTAATAGTTGGAGACTTCAACACTCCTCTCTCACCAATGGACAGGTCAATCAGACAGAAACCTAACAGAGAATTGAAAGACTTAATGGAGGTAATGAACCAAATGGACTTAACAGACATCTATAGAACATTCCACCCAAATAGGAAAGAATATACCTTCTTCTCTGCGGCTCATGGAACCTTTTCGAAAATTGACCATATACTTGGTAACAAAGCAAACTTCCACAGCTACAAAAAAAATATTAGTAACCACCTGTGTCTTATCGGATCACCATGGATTAAAATTAGAAATCAACAACAATGCCACCCCCAGAAAGCCCACAAACTCATGGAAACTGAACAGTCAACTACTGAACCACACCTGGGTCAAGGAAGAAATAAAGAAAGAAATTAAAGTCTTTCTTGAATTTAATGAAAACCAAGACACAACATACTCAAACGTATGGGACACAATGAAAGCAGTGCTAAGAGGAAAGTTCATAGCACTAAGTGCCCACTTAAAACGGAGAAAGCCGGGTGGTGGTGGCACACGCCTTTAATCCCAGCACTCGGGAGGCAGAGGCAGGTGGATCTCTGAGTTTGAGGCCAGCCTGGTCTACAAGAGCTAGTTCCAGGACAGGCTCTAGAAACTACAGGGAAACCCTGTCTCGAAAAAAACCAAAAAAAAAAAAGAAAGAAAGAAAGAAAAGAAAACGGAGAAAGCACTCATTGGTGACTTAACAGCACACCTGAAAGCTCTGGAAAAAAAAGAAACAGACTCACCTAGGAGAATTAGAAGACTGGAAATAATCAAAATGAGGGCAGAAATCAACAAAATAGAAACACAGAAAACAATCCAAAGAATCAATGAAACAAAAAGCTGGTTCTTGGAGAAAATCAACAAGATTGACAAACCCTTAGCCAAACTAATGAAATGGCAGAGGGAGAACACGCAAATTAAGATCAGAAATGAAAAGGGGGACATAACCACAGACACAGAGGAAATTCAGAGAATCATTAGATCTTACTACAAAAGCCTGTATGCCACAAAATTGGAAAATGTAAAAGAAATGGACAGTTTTTTAGATAAATACCATATACCAAAGTTAAACCAGGACCAGATAAATGTTCTAAATAGTCCTGTTAGTCGCGAAGAATTAGAAACTGTTATCAGAAACCTCCCTACCAAAAAGAGCCCAGGACCAGATGGTTTCAATGTGGAATTCTACCAGAACTTCCAAGAAGACCTAATACCTATACTCCTTAAGGTATTTCATAATATAGAAACACAAGAGTCACTGCCAAATTCCTTCTATGAAGCTACAGTTACCCTGATACCTAAACCACACAAAGACTCAACCAAGAAAGAGAATTACAGGCCAATCTCACTCATGAACATTGACGCAAAAATTCTCAATAAAATACTGGCAAACCGAATCCAAGAACACATTAGAAAAATTATCCACTACGATCAAGTAGGCTTCATGCCAGAGATGCAGGGCTGGTTCAACATACGAAAACCTATCAATGTAATCCATCAGATAAATAAACTGAAGGAAAAAAACCATATGGTCATCTCATTAGATGCTGAAAAAGCATTTGACAAAATTCAGCATCCTTTTATGATAAAGGTCTTGGAGAGATTAGGGATACAAGGGTCATTCCTAAATATAATAAGAGCTATTTACAGCAAGCCGACAGCTAACATCAAATTAAACGGAGAGAAACTCAAGGCTATCCCACTAAATTCAGGAACACGACAAGGCTGTCCACTCTCTCCCTATCTCTTCAATATAGTACTTGAAGTTCTAGCAATAGCAATAAGACAACATAAGGGAATCAAGGGGATTCAATTTGGAAAGGAAGAAGTTAAACTTTTGTTATTTGCAGATGATATGATAGTGTACATAAGCGACCCCAAAAACTCCACCAAAGAACTCCTACACTCCTACACTGATAAACTCCTTCAGTAACGTGGCAGGCTACAAGATCAACTCCAAAAAATCAGTCGCCCTCCTTTACACAAAGGATAAGGAAGCAGAGAGGGAAATCAGAGAAGTATCACCTTTCACAATAGCCACAAATAGCGTAAGATATCTGGGAGTAACTCTAACCAAGGAAGTGAAGGATTTATTTGACAAGAACTTTAAGTCTTTGAAGAAAGAAATTGAAGAGGATACCAGAAAATGGAAGGATCTCCCCTGCTCATGGATTGGGAGGATCAACATAGTAAAAATGGCAATTCTACCAAAAGCAATCTATAGATTCAATGCAATCCCCATCAAGATCCCATCAAAATTCTTCACAGATATTAAGAGGACAATAATCAACTTTATATGGAAAAACAAGAAACCCAGGATAGCCAAAAAAGTCTTATACAATAAAGGTACTTCTGGAGGCATTACCATCCCTGACTTCAAACTCTATTACAGAGCTACAGTATTGAAAACAGCTTGGTATTGGCATAAAAACAGAGAAGTTGACCAATGGAATCGTATAGAAGACCCGGATCTTAAACCACAAACCTACGAACACCTGATTTTTGATAAAGGAGCCAAAAGTACACAATGGAAGAAAGAGGGCATCTTCAACAAATGGTGCTGGCATAACTAGATGTCAACCTGTAGAAGAATGAAAGTAGACCCATATCTATCACCATGCACAAAACTCAAGTCCAAATGGATTAAAGACGTCAATATTAATCTGAACACACTGAGCTTGATAGAGGAGAAATTGGGAAGTACTCTACAACAAATGGGCACAGGAGACCGTTTCCTACGCATAACCCCAGCTGCACAGACATTAAGGGCAACATTGAATAAATGGGACCTCCTGAAGCTGAGCAGCTTCTGTAAAGCAAAGGACATTGTCACTAAGACACAAAGGCAGCCTACTGACTGGGAAAAGATCTTCACCAACCCTGCAACTGACAAGGGTCTGATCTCTAAAATATATAAGGAACTCAAGAGACTAGACTTTAAAATGCTAATTAACCCAATTAAAAAATGGGGCGCTGATCTGAACAGAGAATTCTCAACTGAAGAAGTTCAAATGGCCAAAAGACACTTAAGGTCATGCTCAACCTCCTTAGCTATTAGGGAAATGCAAATCAAAACAACTTTGAGATATCATCTTACATCTGTCAGATTGGCTAAAATCCAAAACACCAACGATAACCTTTGCTGGAGAGGTTGTGGGGTAAGGGGTACACTCATCCATTGCTGGTGGGAATGCAAACTTGTGCAACCACTTTGGAAAGCAGTGTGGCGGTTTCTCAGGAAATTCGGGATCAACCTACCCCAGGACCCAGCAATTCCACTATTGGGAATCTACCCAAGAGATGCCCAATCATACAACAAAAGCATATGCTCATCTATGTTCATAGCAGCATTATTTGTAATAGCCAGATCCTGGAAACAACCTAGATGCCCTTCAGTGGAAGAATGGATGAAGAAACTGTGGAATATATACATGCTAGAATACTACTCAGCGGTAAAAAACAATGATATCTTGAATTTTGCAGGCAAATGGATGGAAATAGAAAACACTATTCTGAGTGAGGTAACCCAGACCCAAAAAGATGAACATGGGATGTACTCACTCATAATCGGTTTCTAGCCATAATTAAAGGACATCGAGCCTATAATTTGGGATCCTTGAGAAGATAATAAGAAGGTGAATCCCCCCAAAAAAGATACAGTAATCCTCCTGGATATTGGAAGTAGACACGATCGCCAGGCAAGAACTGGGAACTTGAGGGTGGGGCGAGACACGGCCAAGAACCTCCACCTGGCGAGAGATGAAGAAAATGACTGAGCCCCACATTGGAGCACCGGACTGAGCTCCCAAGGTCCTGATGAGGAGCAGAAAGAGAGAGAACATGAGAAAGAAAGTCAGGACCGTGAGGGAACCTCTCCCTGGCGATAGATGAAGAAAATGATTGAGCTCCACATTGGAGCACTGAACTGAGCTCCCAAGGTCCTGATGAGGAGCAGAAGGAGAGAGAACATGAGAAAGAAAGTCAGGACTGTGAGGGGTGCGTTCACCCATGGAGACGGTGGGACAGAACTAATGGGAGATCACCAACTCCAGTTGGAATGGGACTGATGGAACATGTGACCAAACCGGACTCTCTGAATGTGGCTGACAGTGGGGGCTGACTGAGAAGCAAAGGACAATGGCGCTGGGCTCTGATTCTTCTGCATGGACGGGCTCTCTGGGAGCCTTCTCAGCTTGGTCGATCACCTTCCTGGACCTGGGGGGAGTTGGAAGGACCTTGGTCTTAACACAGAGTAGGGAACCCTGATGGCTACTTGGCCTGGAGAGGGAGGGAGGGCGGGTATGGGTGGAGGGGAGGGGAGGGAAGGGGGAGGAGGAGGGGAGGAGATGGAAATTTTAAATATAAAAAAATAAACCAGGAAAAAAAACAAAAAAAGAAAAGTAACTAATAACACCTATCTAAATAAAGTTAGAAAGACATAAACAAACAGATACATAAACAAGGACCAAAAGAATGTGCCTCAACATGACAAAGGCTACACACTTCAGATTTTATATTAAATAAGGGAAAATCAAGAATGAGGCCATTGTTAGATGTCTTAACCAGAGTGGTAAGATAAGAGAATAAAAGAAAATGGACAAACAGGACAGCAGGAAGCCATAATGTTCTTATTTGCAGGTGATGCAATCCTGCGCTTACAAGACCTAAAAGGGGCTAGAGAGATGGCTCTGTGGTTAAGGGCGCTGGCTGCTCTTGCAGAGGACCTGGGTTGCATTCTCAGCACCCAGACGACAGCTCACAACTATGTGTAACTCCACTTCCAGGATACCTTTGACTTCCTAGGATACTGTGGATGCATGTGGTGCACATTCACACACGCAAGGAAAACATTCATATACATAAAATAAGTCTTTTTTTTAAAAAAGATCGTAATGACTTAACCAGAAAACTTGGATCAGATAAAGACTGTTGGAAAAATATCAGGACACAAAAATCAGCATACAGAAATCAGCATTTTTTTAATATACCAATAACAAACTTTCTGAGAAAGAAATCAGGAAAAATAATTTCACTCACAGAATCTCAAAAAATAAGTAGACCTAACCAAGGAGGTGAAATACCTCTACAATGAAAGCTCTGCTACTGAATAAAGAAGTAGAAGACACCAGAAGACTGAAAGACTACCCAGGTTTAAATACTGGAAGAATCAGTGTTGAGATAGTGTCTATATTACCAAAAGTGATCTGCAGACACAATACTATCCCCATCAAAGTCATAATTGAATTTTTCAAAGAAATAGACAATTCTAAAATTCATATGAAAGCACACAAAAGGTCCTGAAGAATCAAAGCAAGGTAAGTAAAAAAGGTAAGTAAAAAAGGTAAGCAAGCATCACAGTATGTAATCTCAGAGGATGCTACACAACCATAGTATAACCATGCAGCAGGGTCCAGGCACAAAAACAGACATGAGGACCAATGGAATAGGACGGAGCAATAGATTCCCATAGCTATAGCCAGTTAATCCTAGACCAAAGCAGATGTTTAAGAAAAGACAATCTCTTTAACAAAAGGTCTGAAAAAACTGGATAGATAACCTTAACTAGAAGAATGAGACATAATTCACATATCTCAGTTTACCACAAATGTTAATTCAAAGTGGACCAATGACATGACACTTTGAAATGCTCGAGGAAAGCATAGACACAACACTTCAAAATGTAAGCACTGACAAGGGTATTTTGAAAAAGACTTCAGTAGTGCAGAAAAGAATTCCAAGAATTGACAAACGAAATTATGAAAAGAAACCCTAAAAATCTCTCGTATAGCAAACCAAAGTACCAGTGGATTGAAATGATGGTTTACATGATGGGAAAAAATTTATCAACTACCTATCAGATATAGTATTAATTCTTCTAAACTACAAACAAATCCACAAATAGGCCAATGAACTGAAGAGACGGTTCTGAAAAAAGAAATACAAATGACCAATAAATACTTGAAAATGTCCGAGCTGGAGAGATGGCTCCATAGTTAAAGAGTGTGTCTGCTCTTGCAGAGGAATTGCAGTTCAGTTCCAAGCACCCACAGCCAGCCTCTCACCAACCATCTGTGACTCCAGCACCAGGGGATCCAGCGCCCGTTCCTGGCTTCTGTGGGTTCCTCTGTTCAGATACATACTCTCCCACACAGACGCACACAGACACATAAATAAAATAAAATAATGTAATTAAACTGCTCATCCACTTTAGCCATAAAAGAAATGCAAATTAAAACTGCTTCAAGATGACATCTCAAGAACCAGGATGTCTGCCATGAAGTCAATAAAGCACATGCTTTTAAGAACGTGGGGAACAGAGGCAGGCAGAGCTCTGTGAGTTCTAGGACAGCTTAGTCTACATAGTTAGTTCCAGGCCAATCAAAGTTACAGACCCTGTCCCAAAATAAAAGGAAGCAAAAGATATCTAATTCTGGATTCTAAATCCACATTCCATAGACACTACACTTCATGCTTTTGGGTGCATTGCTCACAGTAGTTAAGAAATGGACCCAGCCTACATACTCATCAGTAGATGAGTGGATAAGGGTGGCATCCTACATACATACGATGACATTTTATTCAGCCTTCAGGAACAATTATGCTGGACTGGTAAGATGGCTCAAGAGGTAAAACCCTTTCTGATGACCTGAATTTGATTCCTAAAATCCATGTAAAAAGCTAGATGTGATGGTTTGTGTCTGTAATCTTAGCAATCCTATGGTGAGATGGGAGACAAAGACAGAAGAATCTGCTGGAAACTTGTGTAAGCAGTACCCTGGCAGAAACAAAAGAGACTCTGCTTCAAAAACAGGGTGGAAGGAGATAACGGACTTCAGAAAAATCAGTACTGACCTCCCCATGCATGCTGTGACACACATGTGTCCCTACTCTACACATGTGCGCATGTACTCACACACAAAACAAATAAAAAAGTAAATCTTAAAAACAAAAATAAAATTATGACTTTGGGAAAATGGATGGAACTGGAGATCATTACGTTAAGTGAAGTAAGTTAGACTCAGAAAGACCAGCTCCAAGCTAGGTATTGAAGATACAACACTTGGTGCTGCTTTGATTTCTGTCAACTTGATACAAGCTAGAGTTATCTGGGAAGACAGACCTGAGTTGGGGATTGCCTCCATCATATTGGCCAGTGGGAAAGTCTGTGGGGGTATTTTCTTGATTAACTGACAGGGGAGGACTCAGTGCTATGGCGTAACCCTTCTGTATGCTGTGAATAAATACTGCTCCCATTGGTTGATAGTGAAAGCTGCTTTGACCTATAGTGAGGTAGAATATAGCTAGGTGGGAAAGCCAAACTGAATACAGGGAGAAAGAAGGGTAGAGTCTCCCTTTAAAAAGGGGGACCCTAAGAGGGACACACATGGATGGACCCAGGAAGGAAAATAAGATCTCTTGGGTAAAGTGGGAGGAGGGAAGGAATGGGGGATGGGAACATGAGGGATCAAGACCAAGTTGGGGAAAGGACAGAGGAGGAGAGCAATGAAAAAGATATCTTGATAGAGGGAGTCATTATAGGGTTAGGGAGAAACCTGGTGTTGGAGAAATTCTCAGGAATCCACAAGGATGACCCCAGCTAAGACTCCTAGCAATGATGGAGAGAATGCCTGAACTGGCTTCCCCCTATAATCAGATTAGTGACTACCTTAATTGTCATCATAGAACCTTCATCCAGTAATTTATGGAAGCATGCAGAGATCCACAGCCAAGTACTGGGCTGAGCTCCTGGAGTTCAGTTGAAGAGAGGGAGCAGGGATCATGTGAACAAGGGGGTCAAGAGCATGATGGGAGAGAAACCACAGAAACAGTTGACCTGAGCTAGTGGGAGCCCACTGACTCTGGACTGATAGCTGGGAAACCTGCATGAGACTGAACTAAGCCCTCTGAATGTGAGTGACAGTTCTGTGACTTGATATGTTAGGTAGTCCCTGTCTGTGCTACCAGGGCCTATCCCAGGTGTGTGAACTGGCTTTATGGAGTCCCTTCCCTAAGTTGGGATACCTTGCTCAGCCTTGATACAGGGGGAGGGGCTTGGTCCTGCCTCAAGTTGGTATGCCTGACCTTGTTGACTCCCTAAAAAGTAGGGAGAGGTGGGGGAATGGAAGAAGAGAAGAGAGGGGGAAACTGGGGTTGATATGTAAAATAAAAAGGTTTTTTTTTCTTTTTTTGGTTTTTTGAGACAGGGTTTCTCTGTAGCTTTTGGAGCCTGTCCTGGAACTAGCTCTTGTAGCCCAGGCTGGCCTCGAACTCACGGAGATCCGCCTGCCTCTGCCTCCCAAGTTCTGGGATTAAAGGCATGTGCCACCACTGCCCGGCAAAAAGTAAATTTTTAAAATAAAAAATAAATAAATAAAAGAAAGGCAGAGTCCAGAGAGACTTAAACCAGCTGCCCAAGAAACAAGATGCCAGCAGACTGGTAAAAGCCAATACTTAGATTAATAGAAATGAGTTAATTTAAATGTAAGAACTAGTTAGTAATACACCTGAACTATAGGCCAAACGTTTTATAATTAATATTAAGCCTCCGAATGGTTATTTAGATGTAGCTGCGACAGAGAACTCTCCACTTATAACTCAGTCTGCTGCAGGTAGTGCCTTACCTGGGCAGGAGGTCCTAGGTGGTATAAGAAAGCTAGTTGAGCAAGCCAGAAAGCAGTACTCCTCGTTGGTTTCTGTTTCCATTCCTGCCTCAAGGTTCCTTGCCTAGAATTCTTCCGAGTCCCCTTCATGAGGGACTGCAAGCTGTACAGTGAATCCTTTTCTTCCCAGGTTGATTTTGGTCATGGTCTTTCTCATAGCAAAAGAAAAGTAAGACATTGTGCAATAGTGAAGAGGTTTGGGGAAGTTGGGTTTTAGTAACCAACTATTTTTTTTCCTTACAATCCAAGCTCTTTATTATGCTCAGAGTGAAAGAGTAAGTTTCAACATTTTTTTTTTTTGTCCAAAATGTCACAAAACTCTAAATGATGTAAGTCTCCTGCTGAATGGTACTGTTTTGCATTGTGATGGCACCAAAAAATAAAACCCAAAAGGTCAAATGCTTATGTATGACTGTGAGTTTAAGAAAATTAGGAAACTCCTTGTTTCTTTTTAGGTTTTCAAGACAGAGTTTTGCTATATAGTCCTGGCTGTCCTGGAACTCACTCTGTAGACCAGGCTGGCCTTAAACTCATAGAGATCTGCCTGACTCTGCCTCCCAATTGCTGGGATTAAAGGCATGAGCCACCACTGCCTGGCTCCCTGTTTCTTTTTAAATTGTATTTTTGTATCTATTCCTGTGTGATATTTGAATAGTATAAACCAGAAACTGCAAGTCAGGAAATATTTGTTAGAAAAGAAAATAGAAACTAAATCTACCCATGTATTTGCTTCAGGATCAAGAGTAATAATTTGGCGTTTATAATTGCTCATGTATACATGACATCTAATCAGTTTTCAGTGGCTTTTTATTTGATAACACTAACGATAAAGTATCATTTCAATCCCAGTCTATGAAAACAGTAGAATGCATCAGGACACTGGAATACGTAAGACATACCCCTCAATTAAAAAAAAAAAAAAGAAAAAAGAAAAAAGGAAGGAAGGAAAAAAGAAAGAAAAAGGAGGAAGGGAGAGAGGGAGGGGGGAAGGAGGGAAGGAGGGAGGGAGGGAGGGAGGGAGGGAGGCAGGTAGGCAGGCAGGCAGGCAAACCTAGGGAACTAGGCAGATCTTCTGAAATGAAAACTCTCCTTTATGGACCAGCTATATGACTGACTTAAAATCATGACCTAAGAGGCGTAACTGAGCATCATTAGGCCTAGCACCAGAAGCACTCAGCTTGAGGGTTTCTCTTTTTCTGGTGCTGAAGATCAAACCTAGGGTCTTGCACTTTTTGGCCCAGCGCTCCACCACTGAGCTACAACATCAGTCCGTTAATTTTGAGTCTTTTAAGTTATGCAGGCTAACCTTGAACTTACTTTGTAGTGCAGTAAGGCCTTGAATTTGCATCTTCCCGTGTCAGTTTCCTGAGTAGCTGGGATCATTTTATTCCTGTGCCATAAGGTCTGATTGGCTTAAGGATTTTGCGTAAAGGTTGAAAGTCATGAATGTATATCTCTATCTCTATTTCTATCTCTATCTCTATATCTATACCTATATATTCTTTAAACAGAATTTCATTGTGTAGCCCAGGCTGGTCTTGAACTTGTGATTCCTTATTTTAATCTCCAAAGATCTGGGATTACTACTGTGGGTCGTTGCGGTTATTAATATTGTCCACTTTACAGGATCTGGTGTGTCACCTCGGAGACAAGCCCCTGGATTGTCTGGATCACGTTAACTGTGGTGGGAAGAGCCACCTTAATGTCTTCAGCTGGGATACTGGCAGCAAGAAGAAGGAGAACACTCTTTAAACAGCAACATTTCTCTTCCTGCTTCCTGACTGTGGATACAATGTGACCAGCTGCTTCACATTCCTGCTGCCAAACTACTTACCCCACCACAATAGACTGCACCCTCAAACTATGAAACAAAATATTCTCTTTTGTTTTCTGAGACAGGGCTTTTCTGTGTAGCCCTGACTGTCCTGGCACTCATTCTGTAGAGCAGGCTGGCCTTGAACTTGGAGAGAATCCTTCCTTCCTTAAGTTGCTTTTGCCATGTATTTTGTCACAGCAAGGATAAAAGTGACTAAGACATAAATTAAACCTAAGGATAAGATTCTCAAAGGCTGGTAGAATCCAGATAAAATTGCTTCTGTGTTTCCTACTGGCTGCAGCAAACGAGAAAGTACTCTCCGTGTCTCTAAAGGCTGATGTGCTACACACTTAGGGCTCTTCAGCTTACTGTTAGAGCAAGGTGGTAGAAACCTTAAGAGGTGGGACTCAGAGCTGGGTCCGCAGTTCCTCATTCTCTTTCATTTCCTGGCTATGATGGGGGGAGCAACTTTCTGGACACATGCTCTTTGCCACGACGGACAGCCTCATCCCAGACTCAAATACAAAGCAGCCAACTGTCCAAGAACTGAAACAGAAGTCCAAATGAACCTTAACTCTTTAAATTGATTGCCTTGTGTATTTTGTGAAAGTAACAGAGATTAACGCTGCTTGTAAGAGAAAAAGTTATGTAAAGAAGCCCACTTTCTCCTGAAGCTGCAACCCCAAGGGCATACATAGCTCTAGGGTGTCCTCATGGGGAAGAAGCTGACACCCTAGCAGTGTTTAGAACAGGAAGGCATCCCTTTGAGTGGAGTATGATTAAAGCCCCTTCTCATAAGCACAATTTAGCCAAATCAGGTCAAAGTGAAGCAAACACCTACAGTCTAAATACACACGACTCTGCTGATCCAGTTTGATCCAAAGGTAAATTTTAGGATAACCAGCAGAAGGGAGAATTTGTAAACCCTTCCATCAACACTATTTCTCAAAAAGAAAATAGTGTTTTGCTAAAGGATTAGAGAGCAAGGAGTTCAAGATTGGATTGTCTGGTAAGAGCTGGAGTGAGGGTGTTGTGTCTTGACCACTGATGGCTTGTGGGAAAAAGAACAAAGTGTTCTCAAAATGACTTTTGTGGTTTGGGTGAGCATCCCCCCAAAACCCACGGGCTAAAGACTTAGTTGCTAGCCTGTGACACTACTGGGAGTTGGCAGAACCTGTAAGAAGCAGGACCTAGTGATGTGATCATCGGGTACCCTTCCACGATATAGAGGGGACATAGAGACTCTTGACCCTTTCCTTCCTTTATTTGTTTTCTGGCAACTAGGACACGAACAACTTCCTGCATTAAGTAATCACACCATGTTGTATCATTTTATCACAGGTCCAAAGGCAAGAAGGACAATCAAACATGGACCGAAACCTCCAAAATCCTGAGCTCAAACAAGCCTTGACTCTTTTAAAATTGGCAATGTGACATATTTTGTCACAGTGAAGAAAGCCAGGAGAGACAATCGTCCAGTTTCTCACGTAGGCAGGTGAATGCCTCTTCGGCAAACCTGTCTCATCACTCCTGGACTTGTCTGAATTATTTTTCTCAGCTTAAGATGATAATAAAAATCATTAATAACACATGCATTATTTTGGTTTGCAGATGTGAAAAAGGCATTTTGATTTGTGTTTGTAGAACTCAAGGCAGCAGGCATGCTGGGTAAGTAAGTGCCCACTGATCTCTACTCCCTTCCCAGTTCCAAACAGTTATTTAATAGGCTGTTATTTTGTCTATTTCGTTGTGATCAGGCAGGGCAGGTAAAGTCCTCATTTAATACACAGAGGCCAAGACAAGAGGAGTGGGCTCTAACCCATACCTGGGACTAACATTGTACAACTTTTGCCTCAACATAACTACCTTGCCTCTGGCCTTTCAGGATAACAGCTGAGATTGTTTTAGCATGCCCTTACCAATCCTTTGTGGAATATGAACTTCTAGGAGGCAGGGAAACCGGCTACGTTAGAGCATCCCAGAGAGAGTACTAGCTTTTGGCTCAGATTACGTGGTAAAATCTTCCCTGAAGTGATAAAAGAGCTAGGGTCAGATATGCAAATTTCAAAGGCTGCCATGCCACTGGATGGCTTGCAGCTTTAAGTAATCACATACAACCTTTATTTGGAGGCGCTAACCGCTCCTTTTTGCCATCCACAAAGCTCATCTTGTTGACTGTTGCTGGAAGCTGTAACCCCTCCTTTCTCTCCCCAGCTCCAGTGATGGTTAACAGTGGAATACTCAGGAGCCCCCGCCCAGGATACACTGTGCATATTAACACAGGCAAAAGCCTGCTGGGAAACTCCACTGTCTCTCTGCTAATTGCCCAAAGTCATTATCGTTGAGGCTTTCTTCAGGGGATTGATTCACCGGGTCACATGTGCAGCAATACATGTTGGAGACTGAAGAAACTATTTAATGGCTGAAAAAAAAATCAAGAGGCAACTCAGGCTGGCTTGCAGCTATGGCATTGCCTGGTTTTTACCAAGTTCTTGGAAGCCTCGGAGCCAGCTGAATGGGCACAGGAAAGACGAGCAGGTCTCTCCAGAACTTGTCAGTATCCCTTCAACTCAGTTATTGCTCAGTAAAGAGCAAAAATGAAGATTTCTTGCAATGTTTTGCATTTTTAAGTGGTTTTGTCACTAACCCCTGCCCCCTAGAAGTTTTCAAAATAGAATGAAGTCAGATAAAGTGAAAAGCTGGCCAGGTCTAGAATAGAGCCACTGTCACCTGGGTTTGAGCTTATTTTCCATCTTTATCCCTGACTATAAACTCCATTTGGAAAATACAGGGTGCTCCTGTCTTCTTGACTATTCTGTGTAGACAAAAGTCATCATCAATATCATCACTAAAGCTCTGGACAATTTGAAGCACAAAAGATTGTACTTGGAGTTCATTTAAAAAGGAGATCAGGACAAAAGTCAGGAGGACATATTTAAATGTTAAAGTAAAATGTACTTTGGGCGAAGAATATGGTATATAATGTTGCTTTTCAAATGTCAATGTGTCTACAATTCACTCTCATTTAAAGGCTGTTAGGGTGAAGGGGGCTTAGAATTTGCATATTTGACAGAATCCAGACAGTGCTGGCACTTCTCATTCATACACTAGATACATAGAGACATATATTTCCTAGCAACATTTCCATCACCAAAAGAATTCTGAAATAATCGTGACTAATCATGAAAAAGAGTACCCTTTTAAAACTATTTTATTTTATGTACATGAGTATTTTGCCTGCGTGTATGTGTGTGCACCATCTGAGCACCTGGTGCCTTCAAAAGCCAGAGGACAATATCTGAGCACCCAGAACTGGAGCTACAGATGTTTGTAAGATGCCATGTGAGTGCTGGGAACTGAACCTGGTCCTCTGCTAGAAAAATAAGTGTTCTTAACGATGGAGCCATCTCTCCAGCCCTCACAAGGACATTTTCTTAAAACTGAACATCTGGAATTAAGAATTCTGGAAAGATATGTTTGACTTTTTTTTTGCATGAGATAAACTCATGTGTACAAACTACATCTACAGAACCTCTTTTTATTATTTTATTGGCCTTTATTATTCACATATACTTCCATCCTATTTTAACATATCATATTAATTAATTTTTTTTTCAAGACAGACTTTCTCTGTGTAGCTTTGGAGTCTGTCCTGGCACTTGCTCTGTAGTTCAAGTTCAAGGCTGGCCTTGAACTTGCAGAGATCTGTCTCCTGAGTGCTGGAATTAAATGCGAGTGTCACCACCAGCCAGCATATTAATTAATTTTAAGAAGACTAGATAGTAATTACGAATAAGTGTTCAGGTTATGGGAACAGCATGTGCAAGGACCCAATGGCTACCAGAGCATATAGATATTTGCTCTTTCATTTGGGTTCATTCCTTACTGTGACCATGTGACCCGGCTGAGTCTCATGATCTTGGTGTGATTGCTAGTAGGGTGCTTTTTACGATCAAAGGGGACTCAGTCTAGAAAATAAACCATAACACATTAATCATAGCAATGAAGAGTTTAAGTTATATATTATCCAGCACATAGTTTTCCTTTATCATTAATCTCTTCAACTCACGCCTATGTCTCACCTTTCTGATGAGATTACAGCTTATTTGAGAACATCACCAGCCTCATCTATTCACCAGATCAATATTTACTGAGTGTTCTTTATAAAAATCTGGGATCCTTGCCCACATACAGATGCAAGTTGGATGGAGATAACTCAATGTCAGAAAACATTATAAAACTTGGTAGTGCTTGCAGTCCTAATATAGTTCATCTGTCCATTTATCTACCCATCCATTCATCCAGCCATCAAATAAAACTCTGCTGAAGACCACTTTGTGCCAGGCCTGAGCTGGTTCCTAGGACAACTGTCAAACCACAGCCCCTGCCCCTAGGCCTAATCCTTTTTTTTAATATTTATTTATTTAGTATACAATATTCTGTCTGTGTGTATGCCTGCAGGCCAGAAGAGAGCACCAGACCCCATTACAGATGGTTGCGAGCCACCATGTGGTTGCTGGGAATTGAACTCAGGACCTTTGGAAGAGCAGGCAATGCTCTTCTGCCCCTAGGCCTAATCTTTTTTAATATTTATTTATTTAGTATACAATATTCTGTCTGTGTGTATGCCTGCAGGCCAGAAGAGAGCACCAGACCCCATTACAGATGGTTGTGAGCCACCATGTGGTTGCTGGGAATTGAACTCAGGACCTTTGGAAGAGCAGGCAATGCTCTTAACCTCTGAGCCATCTCTCCAACCCCCACCCCAGGCCTAATCTTATAGAAAAGTTTATCTATTTACCTACTTATCATCTATCTGTCTGTCTGTCAGTCAGTCTGTCTATCTACATATCTATCTTCCTACCCTCTATCTATCTACCTATCATTAATATATCATCTACTTATCTATCTATCTATCTATCTATCTATCTATCTATCTATCTATCATCGTCTGTCTGTCTGTCCGTCCGTCCGTCCGTCCGTCCGTCCGTCCGTCTGTCTACCGTCTATCACTGATCTTTTATTTCAGTGTTGGTAGTAATCTATTAGAGAGATGGGAACAGGAAAGGAGACTGATTTGGGCTCTGGAAAGTGACTCTGTCTTCTGGCCTCCAGATTCTCTGTGTGTGAAACACAGGCGCTTGGCGATAGCTGTGGTTCTCTGTAGTGCTTTAGGTCTACTGTAGAAATTAAGGTGTTTTCTTCTGGCCTGGGGAGGTGGCTCAGTAATACGGCACTTGCAGTGATACAGTACTTGTCTAACATGTGGAGAACCTGGGCTCCATTCCCAGGCCTAAAAAATCAGAAGAGGGAGTGGGAAGAAGTAGTACCTCCCTCTCTGTGGCTAAAAGCTTCTAGAAGATAAGAATTTTAGAAAATCTTTGACTTGCAAAGGGCTTAAGATTACAGAAGCATTTGGCATGCTTAGCTGTAAAAGAGCCTTTGTACATTTGCTTCTATTTCTTTTGTGTTTTTGATTGTTTTTTCACAGACAGAAATTTTCTGTGTAGTCTTGGCTATCTTGGAACTCGCTCTGTAAACCAGGTTGGCCCCAGACTCACAGAGATCTGCCTGCCTCTGCCTCCTGAGTGCTGGTATTAAAAACGTATACCACCATGCCCAGCTTCTTCTTTTGAATGTTGAGTCTCATCATGTAATTCTTGTTGGCTTTGAACTCACTATATAGACCAGGCTGGCCATGAACTCATGAATATCTGCCTGTTTCTGACCCCCAAAGTGCTGGGCTTAAAGGAATGTGCCACCATGCCTGGCATATTTTGCTTTCAGATCTCTTTTATTTTTAGTTTTCAGTCATGGTATTCCATCTTTACTTTTTATTTAAAATTAAAAAAAGTGTGTGCAGCAAAACAATTATCACATGTACTCACTCATAAGTGTTTTTTTTAAACATCAAGCATAGAAAACCAGCCCACAAATCACAATCCCAGAGAACTTAGACAATAATAAGGACCCTAAAAGAGACATACATAGATCTAATCTCCATGGGAAGTAGAAAAAGACAAGATCTCCTGAGTAAATTGGGAGCATGGGCACCTTGGGGGAGGGTTGAAGGGGAGAGGAAGGTCAGGGAGGGGAGCAGAGAAAAATATAGAACTCAATAAAAATCAATATTAAAAAAGAAAGTGATGCTCTAATAGGAAAAAAAAGGTGTGTGTTTGTGTGTATTTGTGCATGGAGATCAGAGGCATAGTATTATCTTGGGGCTAGAGTTACAGGTGGTTGTGAGCCATTCTATGTGGGCTGGGAGCTAAACTGAGCAAGAACAGTAACTACTTTTAGCTACTGAGACATCTGTCTAGCTGCCCTTTACTTTTTATTAAAGTGTACATCTTTCTCGCTAAGCACACATACCTTCCTTTCTGATTCCCATCCCCATTCACCCTCACGGCTGCTGGGACCTCACTGAAACCCCTCAAGTTCACTGGACTCATAGATGCCCCAGTTCTCAGTATCACTTTCCATGTTTATTTCTGCCGTGTCTCTCTCCCGAAGTCAATTGCACAATTGCCACATACTACTTATGTCTTTCTCAGGTGATCAGCAGGAAGGTTGTATGTCTTTATAACCCTGGGTTGGGGCTGTAGAGAGATCTCAGTGGTTAAAGAGCATCGGCTGTTCTTCCAGAGGTTCCAAGTTCAATTCCTAGGACCCACATGGTGGCTAAAAACCATTTCTAGTTCCAGGGGATCCAACACCATCCTCTGGCCTCTGTGGGAACTGAGCAGAGGTGGTACACAGACATACACACAGGCAAAATACCTAAAATCTTTGTGACTTTCGCTGTGAATGGCATTATCTAGAGTCATGCATTCATTCATTCAATCATTCATTCATGCAGCTGATACTTGTTAAAGGACTACTATGCACATATACTGTGGATGACATCGATCCCTGCACATCCATTCATTCACCTGCTCAACACCAGTTTTTTTAATCTCCTGCTGTACACAGTATTGTGTTAAGTACAGGGATAAAACCTAGAAGAATGGGTAAAATATGATATTTCTCTTCTTGGAACTTAGGGTTTTGAAGTAAAGTCAGATCTATAAACAAAAGAACTACAACACAGTAAAGCAAACACCACACTGCCATGGAAACAAGGTGAAGGAGCCGCTGGCGATTCCTGTGGGGAAGCTTCCCTGAGGTACTGGCATTTGACTTCCACAACACAGTTGTTCCTTCCCACTACCCACTGCCAGGCAGCTCTAAGCCAGAGATCCTTCCTTGGTGAGAAGCAGGCACACGGAATAGATCTGTTTTGTCTATGGCTGGCACCAAAGCGGCCCCAATCTGAACTTCTCATTTCTACAGAGGAATGAAGGCACACAGTGATTACCAGGGTTTCTAGAGCAACAGGGTCAGGACTTGGAAAGACCATTGTGTATCCGCGCTTTTAAGGAAAAGCCACAGCTGCCTGGTTTTAGGAGAAAGCATGTGATTACAGGGATAGGGTTTAAAATGGTAAGGGTGGGGCCTTGGGGACAACTCGCAGAAAAAAAAAACACTTATTAAAAAATAAACAGGTAGAAGAAAGTAAAATGTTCGCCAGGCGTGGTGACTCATGCCTGTAATCCAGCACTTGGGGTATGGAGGCAGGTGGATTTCTATGAGGTAGGGGCCAGTCAGGACTACAGAGTGAGGTCGTATGTCAAGCAAACAAACAAACAAACAAAAAACAAACAAACCAACAAACCAAAAAAAGAAAAAAAGGGAAACTCCTTTTTTAATGGATTAAAATCCTATTGGTTATCTTCTATTAATATTCTGATACGGGGCTGGGCTGTAGCTCAGTCCATAGACTGCTTACTTAGCATGTACAAAGCTTTTGGTTCATTCCCCAGGACCACATAAAAACCAGCTGTGGTACACAACTGCAATCCGAGCACTCAGGAGGTAGAGTCAGGAGAATTGCAGCTCAAGACCAGCCTCAATTACGTAGCAAGTATTTTTTCTTTTTTGTCTTCGAGACAAGATCTCATATATCCTAGACTGACTTCAAACTTCCTATGTGTGCCTTGAACTTTCTTGAACTTCTGATTGTCCTCGCCATCTCTTCCCAAATACAGGGCTTGTCATCATGCGCAGTTTATACAGTGCTGGGCATTGAACCCAATGGGCCTCAGGTACACTATGGCACATTCTACCAACTGAGACACATTCCCAATCGACATAGTAAGCCTGAGGCTAGCCTGCGCTACATGAGATCCTATCTCAAAGTAATCAGACCTGATTGAGATAATAGTCTATTTATAACCACAAACTTTTAGCGTTAGATCATGTATCAGGATGGTTAGAAGAGACAGCCAGAGAGAAAGAGATAACATAAACAGTTTTGGATGGGGATCAGTGCAACTTCCGAAGCTTGAGGCAAGGCCTAAAGAGAAGGCTGGGTGAGGGGCCAGCAGAGCGGGAAGCTGCCCAGGTGTGGGTGAAGGCCAGAAGGAGAGCAGCCTAACTCTTTCGGGTCCAAGCTCTTCCATCCCTTGCTGTAGTTACTTTGTGTGAAAACCTCCAGGCAGCAGCATTTCATCTGTGAACCCTGGACTCTCACACCACTGTTTGACATGAACCAGTTCCCAGATCTTCTCCTCTTTTCCTGGTTTACGATTCCACTCACCCATGTAAACTCAGAAGTGAGAAAGAAGTCTGAGTGTTGGACTTGACTCCTCTCTCCTTCAAAAAAATGCTCTATTTTTAATTTTTAAATTGTGTGTGTGTGTGTGTGTGTTTGAGAGAGAGAGAGAGACAGAGACAGAGACAGATGGAGAGAGAGAGGGCGGGAGGGAGGGAGCCTGGGTACACACACACACACACACACACACACACACACACACACACGAATGCAAGTGCTCTCAAAGTCCAAGAGAGCACTAGGTCCCTCGGAACTAGACTTACTAGACTTATAAGTAGGTGTGAGCCACACATATGGGTGCTGAGACCTGAACTCAGGTACTCTCCAGAGCAGTACATAGTCTTAACCACTGAACTGTGTCTCCAGGCCATTCGTGTCCCCCCACGTGCCATGCCTACCCATGCAGCAGTCTCTGCTCACCTCACTATAGCATCGCCGTCTCTTCTCTCTGTGTCTGCCCTACTTCTGTTCTCGACAGATTTCTCAGTGGTACTGTTCTTTAAATCGTCTTTCAATCAATCATCCCATCTTGCTGCTGGAGTGAACACCAAGTGTCCCCCTCCCTGCATTTAGCATTCCAGTGTCTCCTTAAGACCAAGTCTAATTTGACTCACGTGGTTTGCCCTTCACACTGACTCTTGTCGTGGTGTCTAAGGTCTAGCTGTACCTTGCATTTCTAGAACGTACGCTCTTTCTCACTTCAGACATTTGCACACGTCACCCCGTGTCGTGCTGGGTCTGCTATCCTACTGTCCCCACAACCTCCAATGCACTTGGCTGGCTTCTGTTTATCCTTGTAGGTCTGAGCTTCGGCATCGTCTACAGAAACCTTTCTACCTCCATTTCCTCACAGACTGGAGCACAGCATGGTGCACACGCATGGTACTTGAGCTCACTGGTACCAGTACCTGCCACCCTGTTCTGTGAATACAGAGTTGGGTAGGGCTGGGTTTCATGGTGTTTAAGATCAGACAGGCTAAGCATGAGGGGGGCACTATGTTTGGCTAAAGAAGAAAGGAAGATGGCAAGGAAGGGGTTTTTCAAGAGAAGGATGAAAATGCTACCCATCAAACTTGATCTATTTTTTCCCATTTCTCTAAACAATAGCTTCTCCTTCCCCTTCCTTTCTCTGCCTGGAGACCATAATACATGCTTGAAAACACCAATTATGAATGTGCAGCTACAGTGACTTTCCTCCTGAAGAAATGAGGCTGATTATGCAGATGATTAGTGATTGTGTAGCACTGAATGATTAGCACAAGAGACATTTCTCAGAGGAAGAAACAAAAACTCCAAGCGACTGATGTTAGCTTGAGTTTCTGGGAGACCTGAGTTCCTGTCTTGATGCTACCTACCACTTGCTTTGACCTCTGGTAAACTGTTTAACCTCCTTAAACCTTAGGTTCCTTAAAAAAATAGTATGTGTCTCCCTCTCTCTCCCTCTTCTCTCCTCGCTCTTCTCCCATCCCCGTCCGTGTAATAGTTTACACACACATCTGTGCATGTGTGCCTGTGGAGGCCAGAGGACAACCTCTGGTGGCATCCTCAGGAACACGGGCCACCTCCTTTGACACAGGGTCTTTCACTGGCCTGGAAAGCTCATCACTTTGCTAGACTGGCTGACCAATAAGTCCCAGGAATCCTCCTGTCTCCATTGCCCCAACACTGGGATTATAAACACTTGCCATAACACCCAGGACTTTTCGTTTTAAATTATTAACTTTTTATGTGTATGAGTGTTTTGCCTGTATGTATGTCTGCATGCTACACGTATGCAATGTCTGTGAAGGCCAGAGAAAGTAGAGGATTTCCTGGAACTGGAGTTACAGGTGGTCATCAACCACAATGTGGGTGCTGGGAATTGAACCTGGGTCCCCTGAACGGGAAACCAGTGCTTTTAACCATTAAGCCATCTTTCCAGAACCTGAATTTTTAATATAGTGTTTAATAGAGTTTTAATATAATATTTAATATAATGTATATTTTTAAAATACAGTATTTTACTGTGTAACCTTGACTAGACTGGAATTTGATAATGTAAACCATGCTGATCTTTTTTTGGGGGATTTATTTTTTTATTGATTTTATTGAGCTATACATTTTTCTCTGCTCCCCTACTTGCCTCTGCCCTCGCCTTCAGCCTTCTCCCATGCTCCCCATGCTCCCAATTTACTCAGGAGATCTTGTCTTTTTCTACTTTCTATGTAGATAGATTTATGTATGTCTCTCTTAGGGTCCTTATTATTATCTAGGTTCTCTGGGATTGTGATTTGTAGGCTGGTTTTATTTGCTTTATGTCTAAAAGCCACTTATGAGTGAGTAATATGATATTTGTTTTTCTGGAACTGGGTTACCTCACTCAGTATGATGTTTTCTAGATCCATCCATTTACCTGTAAATTTCAAGATGTCATTATTTTTTTCTGCTGTGTAGTACTCCATTGTGTAAATGTATCACATTTTCCTTGTCTATTCTTTGGTCGAGGGGCTTTTAGGTTGTTTCCAGGTTATGGCTATGACAAACAATGCTGCTATGAACATAGTTGAGCACATGTCCTTGTGGTACGATTGAGTATTCTTTGGGTATATACCCAAAAATGGTATTGCTGAGTCTTGAGGAAGGTTGTTTCCTAATTTTCTGAAAAATCACCATACCAATATCCAAAGCAGCTGTACCAATTTTCACTCCCACCAGCAATATAGAAGTTTTCCCTTTTCCTCACAACCTCTCCAGCATAAGTTGTTATCAGTGTTTTTGAACTTGGCCATTCTTACAGGTGTAAGATGGAATCTCTGAGTTGTTTTAATTTGCATTTCTCTGATGCTAAGGATGTTGAGCATTTCCTTAAGTGTCTTTCAGCCATTTTGGATTCCTCTGTTGAGAGTTCTCTGTTTAGGTCTGTACTCCATTTTTATTATTGGATTATTATTTTTTGATGACCAATTTCTTGAGTTCTTTGTTTATTTTGGAGATCAGTCCTCTGTCTGATGTGGGGTTGGTAAAGATCTTTTCCCATTTTATACGCTGCCATTTGTCTTGTTGACTGTGTCCTTTGCTTTACAGAAGCTTCTCAGTTTCAGGAGGTCCCATGTGTTAATTGTTTCTCTCAGTGTCTGTGCTGCTGGGGTTATATTTAGGACATGGTCTCCTGTGCCAATACATTCAACTGTACTTCCCACTTTCTCTTCTATGAGGCTCAGTGTTGTTGGCTTCATGTTGAGGTTTTTGGTCCATTTGGACTTGAGTTTTGTGCACGGTGATAGATATGGGTCTATTTTTATTCTTCTACATGTTGATATCCAGTTATGCCAGCACCATTTGTTAAATATGCTTTCTTTTTTCCATTTTGTATTTTTTTGCTTCTTTTTCAAAAATCAGGTGTTCGAAGGTGTGTGGATTAATATCTAGGTCTTTGATTTGATTCCATTGGTCCTCCTGTCTGTTCTTACTCTTTGCATTCTTCTACATTTCAATACCCAGTTATGCCAGCACCATTTGTTCCATTGGCCCACTTGTTTTTATGCCAATATCAAGCTGTTCTCATCACTGTAGTTCTATAATAGAGCTTAAAGTCAGGGATAGTGATGCCTCCAGATGTTCCTTTATTGTACAGTGTTGTTTTGGTCATTCTGGGTTTTTTGTTTCTCCATATGAAATTTAGTATTGTTCTTTTGAGGTCTGAAGAATTGTGCTGGGATTTTGATGGGTATTACATTGAATCTGTAGATTGCTTTTGGTAAGACTGACATTTTTACTATGTTAATTCTACCTCTCCATGAGCATGGGAGATCTTTCCATCTTCTGATATCCTCTTCAGTTTTGTTCTTTAAAGACTTCAATTTCTTGTCAGGCAGGTCTTTCACTTGTTTGGTTAGAGTTATCTCAATAATTTTATGTTGTTTGTAGCTATTGTAAAGGGTGATGTTTCTCTGATTTCTTTCTCAGTCCGTTTATCATCTGTACACACACACACACACACACACACACACACACACACACTCACTCACTCACACACATACTGGCTTTTTTGAGTTAATCTTGCATCCTGCCGCATTACTGAAGGTGCTTATCAGCTGTATGAGTTCCTGCCAGACTGGTCTTGAGCCCACAGTGATCTGCTTGCCTTTGCCTCCCATCCCAAGTGCCGGATGGGATTAAAAGTATGTGCCACCATGCTCAGCCCACACATGGAATTTTTAAGGACTCAGGTCCTTACTGTTTGCAAGGCAAACACTTAACCAATGAATCATGTCCCGGGCTCTAAGGCTTAGTTTCTTTACTTGCAAAACAGTGAAGAGAGTAGTTCGTGTCTCATGAGGACTTTGGAAGGTTGTTAGTGGATACAAAGAACCTAGGCCACTGCTTGGCACATGGTGCTAATAGTGTTGGCTATGATAGTGAGTGAAGAACACTCTGGGTTGCTCGTTGATTTCTAGAGACAGCTCTCTCGCTGTTTCTCTTAACTCAGCAATTTTATAGTCAGATTCTAGGTTGACAGGCCTCCACATCCTTCTTCCTAATTTCATTGGGCCTTTGTTCTGCTCACTGGTCATTAAGTCCGGGTACCTCATTCAGGATGATTTTTTTTCTAGTTCCATCCATTTGCCTGCAAATTTCATGATGTCATTTTTTTCTACAACTGAGTAATACATCATTATGTAAATGTATCACATTTTACTTATACATTCTAAGGCTGAGGTGCATCTAGGTTGTTTAAAGGTTCTGGCTATTATGAATAATGTTGCTATGAACATACTTGAGCAAGTGTCCTTGTGGTATGATTGAGGATCCTTTGGGTGTATGCCCAAGATTGGTATAGCTGGGTCTTGACGTAGATTGAGTCCCGATTTTCTGAGAAACCACTACATTGATTCCAAAGTGACTGCACATATTTGCATTCCCACCAGCAGTAGAGGAATATTCCCCTTACTCCACATCCTTTCCAACATAGGCTGTCATTAGTGTTTTTGATCTTAGACATTCTGACAGGTATAAGATGGTATAAGATGGAATCTCAGAGTTATTTTGATTTTCATTTCCCTGATGGCTAAGGATGTTGAACATTTCTTCGTGTTTCTTGGCTATTTGAGATTCTTCTGTTGAGTATTCTCCATTTAGATCTTTACCCACAGTTTTAAATTTTTTTTTAAATTTATTTATTTATTATGTATACAATATTCTGTCTGTGTATATGCCTGCAGGCCAGAAGAGGGCACCAGACCCCATTACAGATGGTTGTGAGCCACCATGTGGTTGCTGGGAATTGAACTCAGGAGCTTTGGAAGAGCAGGCAATGCTCTTAACCTCTGAGCCATCTCTCCAGCCCAGTTTTAAATTTTTTAATTGACATTTTTGATGTCTAGTTTCTTGAGTTCTTTATTTTGGAGACCAGCACTCTGTCAGATGTGGGGTTGGTGAAGATCTTTTCCCATTCTGTAGACTGCCATTTTGTCTTATTGACTGTGTCCTTTGCCTTACAGTTTTTCAGTTTCGTGAAATCCTTTTTTATTAATAGTCAATCTTAATGTCTGTGCTACTGGTATTCTGTTCAGAACGTTGTCTCCTGTGCCAATTAATTCAAGGTTACTTCCTACTTTCTCTTCTATCAAGTTCAGTGTAATTGGATTTTTATTGAGGTCTTTGTTCCACTTGGACTTGAGTTTTGTGCAGGGTGATAGATATGGATCTATTTGCATTCTTCTACATGCTGACATCCAGGTATGCCAGCACCATTTGTTGAATATGCTTTATTTTTTTATTGCATACTTTTTGCTTCTTTTTTTTTTAAAATCAGGTATCGAAGGTGCTTGGATTTATGTCTGGGTCTTTGATTTGATTCCATTAATCTACCATCTGTTTTTATGCCAATACCATACTGTTTTTATTACTAAGGCTTTATAATAGAGCATGAGATCAGGGATTGTGATGCCTCTGGCAGTTCTTTCATTGTTCAGGATTGTTTTATTTATCCTGGATTGTTGTTGTTGTTGTTGTTGTTGTTTCATATAAACCTGAGTCTTGTTCTTTCAAGGTATGTAAAGAATTGTGTTGGAATTTTGATGTGGATTGAATTGAATCTGTAGATTGCTTTTGGTAACATGGCCATTTTTACTGTGTTAATCATACGGATCCATTAGCATAGGGGATTTTCCATCTTCTGGAAGACTTCTTAACAGAAGAGAGGTGTGTCCTGCACTCTCTACTCTGCCAATTTGACATGGGGATTCAGAGAAATCTTCAGTCACTGTCTTGTACTATGAGAGTGCAGGGGCATACCACAAGTATGGCAAAGAGTCATGATGATGTCATGGAGTTTCTAAACAAGTCCTGGGTTGCCTATATATTTTATTTAATTGACAGTGTAATAAACTTTAATTTTTACTTAAGCCAATATATTTGGAAGTTTCTCTGATATAAGAATATAATAATTATTGACACACTATTTATGCATGATATGGCCAAGTGGACGTTAAGAACATGCAGCACGGTTGCCAAGGGACTCAGCAAGTAAAGGTGTCTGTCTTCATACCTGATGACCTAAGTTTGATGTCCAGGATCCACATGAAGGGAGCAAAAACCAAACTTCTTTAAGTTGTCCTCTCCCCTCCACATGCGTGTCAAGTTACATGCATGTCTCCCAACAAACACACAAGATAAATGAAAGTGGTGGGTAATGGTGGCACACAGTTTTTGGGAGGCAGAGGTATGTGGATTTCTATGAGTTGTCTGCATATTTAGTTCTGGACCGGCCAGAGCTACACTACAAGACCCTGTTTATACAGAGTGGACAGAATAGTGACGTGGGTTTGAGATTTGATATACGGACCAGGAGGACTAAAAGAAATAGCCCACCTTCTTTTTCCTGTAGCTTTCAGTCAGCTGGGGTTAAACCAAATTAGGATGTAAGTCCAATACATTTTCAGAACTAGGAAAGGCCCATAATATTTTTACAACTTGAATTTACTTTGTGTGTGTTTGTGTGCAGTCACAATGTTATGCAGGGGTCAGAGGACAATTTTCAGGAGTCAGTTTTCTCCTACTGTATGAATTCTGAGGATCCAACTGAAGGCATCAGGCTCGGCAGTAAGCTCCCTTACCTGCAAAGCTACGCTGCCAGTCCTATTTTCCCAAATAAAATGACTGAGTGTATGCACCTGCAGCAAAGGCTGCCTCAGATGTAGGAAGGGAACTGGAAGTCTTGTGGTCGTCAGGAGCAGCTTGATAGATCTAGCCAGGGTCTGGGGTAACAAAGGAATGGCTTCACTTACTAATAATTTAGGAAATGGTTTTATTAGAAAAACAACTAAGATAGTCTATCACCTTTAATTTAAGGGACAGGTGTTTAATTGTGCACATGGTAGGTGTCTCGGGTTTCTATGATAAAACACTATGGCCAAAATCAATCTGTGGAGGAAAAGATTTCTTTGACTTATAGGAACACAAGGCAGGAACCTGAAGGCAGGGACTAAAGCAGAAGTCACAGAAAAATGTTGCTTATGCCCTGACTTGATCTTCATTGTTTGCTCAGACTGCTTTCTTACACATCCCAGGACCACCTACCAAGGGGGGGGCATTACCCACAGTAGGCTGTGCCCTCCTACCCCAGTCACCAATTAAGAAAATGCCCCATAGCCATGCCTATAGACTAATGGACAATTTTCTTTTTTTCAGATGACTCTAGCTTGTGTCAAGATGACACAAACAGACAAACAAACAAACAAAAAAACCAACCAATACACCAGACAAATGCTTTATGATGGAGCCATGCCCTCAGTCCTTACATTTTTGTACCACCTAATTTTCTGAGGTGGCAGCCATTACAGGCTGTCTGGCAGATCTCTGGACTCTCCCTTCTATATCTGAGTAGAAATACCCTCCCAGCACTAGGGATGCAGAGGCAGGTGGATTTCTGAGTTCCAGGCCAGCCTAGTCTATAAGCAATCTCCAGGACAATACACACACACACACACACACACACACACACACACACACACACACACAGTATCTATATTTGTATGACTTTGTCAAATTGACACAGCCTAGAGTCACTTGGGAAGAGAGCCTGTATGAGGGACTTTCTACTTGGGACTGGCCTGAGGGAATGTCTGTGGGGAATTGCTTTAACTGAGATAATTAAAGCAGGAAAACCCAACCTGAATGTGGGTGACACCATTTCATGGGCTGGGCCCTGAACTGTATAAGAGCAGAAAATACTAGCTGAGTGTAAGTCGGCAAGCAAGCAAACAAGGAAGCAAACTAGCAAGTATGCATGGTCTTTTCTCTCTGCTCTTGGCTACAGATATGAGGTGTCCAGCTGCTAGAAGTTCCGGCCACCCTGACTCCCCTGAAATAATACAATTACATACTAGCTAAACCCTTTCTCCCTTAAGTTACTCTTTGTCAGAGGGCTTTTATCAGAGCAGGAGAGATGAAATTAGGACATTATGTTTACAAATAGCCCTACTCTGCCTTACTTTTTTCTATGTCTTTCCTTGTGTGGAAATGTTTAACTTTGGTACAGTACAATTTATGTGTATGCATATTTAATCCTTTTGGGGCATTCTTTAAGAAAGCATCTCCTTCACTAAGGACGTAAACACAGCACCCTGATGTCTAGAAGCTTTGATATTTTACTGGAATATTTGTTTTTAATCCTACAGAAGTCCCCTTTCTTGTTTTTCTCAGTGAGCTCTTATTCTTTCTTTCAGGCTTGCCTGGAAATCACAATTTCCCCACTTTTCTAGTCCCGGAATTGCAGGAGTGAGTCACCATGCTTGGATCTATCTGGCAGTTTTTTTTTCCCCTGCGTGTCGTGTAATGACCACCTACTCCTCTCAACCTCACTACAACCTGATGGGACAGATGTTATTCTTCACAGACTGAATAGCCAGAGTTTAGATGAAAGAGTTCCAGACCAGCCTGGGCCACAAAGCCTCTCTCTCCTCTCTTTCTCTTCCCACTCCTTCTCTCTTGTTTTCTCACGAGGGAATGGAGAATGTGCGGTTAACTCACTTCCATTCTAGTGTAGATGCACAGGTCCACTTTGCACAGGTGTACAGTGCTGAACAGGAAAAGGTGTTCCTTTTGGCTCCCCACAACCCGTTTATTCTCCCCAGAAGTAATTGCTGCTGATCGTTTCCTGGAGATAAATTTTGGACCTGAGCATAAAACAGAATTCACAGCAATCGGCCATTTTGTAGATGTCTGCAGTTTTCCGAGTTACATATTCCAAAGATGAGGACTATTGTCCTTGACTTCTTTCCACTCCTAAAGGAGTTGCTAGGTGACCCTGCAAACCTCACCAGCAGGTCACCAAACCAGCCTGGCAGCCACCTCCCCTCCACCCACACTGACCTATATATAACCAGACACCAGAAAAGATGTGGGAGGATCCGCTGGAGGAGGTAGCCTTCTAGGATAATGTTTCTTTCATCCCAGTGGCTTGTGGGTAGAATTCAGAGGGTCTATGGACAGGGATAGGAACCAGTCGATTCTTATTTTCAGTATCCTCTGGGTGGAATCTAACATTCGCTTTCAATTATGAATTCAATCAACCAGTTGTAGCAGCATTAGCAACAGCTGCTGCAACTTTGTTACCAATTGAAAGTACAGGTGTTTTCCCATCACACACAGTCATGGGTATCTGAAAACATCACTTAAATTCATTCTTAGGATTACTGCTAGAACTCGCTACATTGTGTGGTAACAAAGTGGCACACGAGTGAAATAAGCTAGACAGGGAAGGACTACCAGGACTGAACTGAAATAGTCAAACACAGGAAGCTGAGAGTGGGTGGATGAGTGCTGCTGGGGTGGGGGAGGAGGTTGGGAGAGTCCTGGGGTATGGGTCGGAGGAAGAACCGGGCAGTTCAACCAGTACAAAGGTTCAGTTACATAAGGTGAAGCTGCTGCACAATGCATTAACAAACCTTAACAACATTCACTGCACACTTAAGATGTTGGTAAGAGGTTAGCCCTTGTGCTAAGTGTCCTCTTAATAAAGAAGGGAAAGAATAAAGGAATGAAGAGATGAATAAAACTGAAGGATACTTTTGAAGGCGATGAGTATTTCTATGACGTAGCTTCTTCATGTGGGGATTCCCTTCTGTATGCTGTGATTACCATAATTGAATAAAGAAAACTAGCAGCTTGGCCTGATAAGATAGGACAGATCCAGGTGGAGAAAACTCAACTGAATGCTGGGAGAAAGAAGGGCGGAGTGAGGAGAAGCCATGGAGCTGCTGCAGGAGACAGTCGCACTGAAACTTTGCTGGTAGGCCACGACCTTATGGTGAAGCACAGGTTAATGGAGGAGATGGGTTAAATTAAGATGTAAGAGTTAGCCAATAAGAAGGTAGAGCTAATGGGCCAAACGGTGATTTAAATAATATAGTTTCTGTGTGATTATTTTGGGGCTGAGCGGCTGGGGAATGAACAAGCGGCCTCCTCCAACAGACTCTAAGGGTGTTTCGTGGGTGGACACTCTAAGACATTTATATAACATATAATATATATTAAAGATATGTAGATTTTTATAAGCCAACTTCACCTCACTAAAATACACTATTATAAAATTATACATTTTTTGTTTGTTTGTTTTTTGAGACAGGGTTTCTCTATGTTGCTTTGGAATCTGTCCTGGAACTAGCTCTTGCAGACCAGGCTGGCATTGAACTCACAGAGATCCACCTACCTCTGCCTACCGAGTGCTGGGATTTAAGGCGTGTGCCACCACCACCCGGCAAAAGTACACATTTTAAAATGATTTTGATAACTGTTCTTAGGAACAATTGTGTCCTTGGTAGTCTTGTACATTTTGTTGTAAACTTTAGAAAGTTCTTCTGAGAAGGGTCCATAAATGTCACCTGACTGCCAAAGGCATCTAAATACACAAGTCTCCAGAGGGACTGCCCATGGAATGGCTGCTTTCCTTATAGGTGACCCTCAATCTCTAACGGCTCCACTTGTGTGGGTTTGTGCTTTTGTTCTCCCTTAACGGTGGTGTGAGAGTCTTGAAAGAATGATGGTGGGTCTTCTCCCTGGCTAGTAAATCACAAGCTCTCTGGCAGTGCTGGGTCATGGCTTCCTGCCAGCATTGCAGTCACGAGGAGAGAGGAACCAAAGTTCCACCATGTGCATGGGTAGGTTAGGGGACTTACCTGCATTGACTACTCAAGTTATGATGATGTGTGGCTGGCGGAACCATAAACCATATCTAGTAGAGCAATACCTGTGGGTTAAACCAAGCCCACCACCAACACGGAGACCGTGGTCTTTTTGTCTTGGTGGCTGTTTAGAATGCAGGGACTCGGAAGTGTGTTCTATCACAGCCACTGTTAGAGCGCTGACATGTTCCTAGAGGGGCAGGTCTATGACCTCTGTATCCATAGTTAAGGGTCAGTGTGAACCCGTAAGATGGTCTCTACTTTTCATCTGGAGAGCACAGAAGGCCAAAGCTTTGCTAGAATAGCCCACCCCATCGGGTGAGGAGGAAGCAGCTCCCAGTGTCCTTATCTGCAGTGTCCAGATGAAGAACGTGCTGCTGGTGTGACTCCTACAAAGGTGACAGTGTTGGCACGGACACCCTCAGGCTGGGTCTCACAGGGACAAGCAGGAGCCTGGGAGTGGGATGTCCCAGGGATGATCCAGACAGCAGTATTTCCCAAAGGACCTTCACAGGAAGACCCTCCTAGAAACCAGACCCAGCAGTTGGAGCTGGAGCTGGACTTCTTAAGGGTTCTTCTAATCCTTCCACTCTCCTTTCTCCCAACTCAACCCAAGAGGGACCAACAGGCTACACAGAGAAAGGGAAGCAATAAAATAAAAGAAAAAGCAAAGAATCCTTCTCTCAAAAAAACATAGAAACAATCTCTTGGTACATAGAAACAATCTCTTGGTCACATGTAGTTCTTGAGATTGGGGGCAGGAGGATATTCAGAAGAAATAAAAAAATATTTTTAGCCTATTGAATATTTAAACACCTGAAATGGAATCTCAATGTCCTGGATGCAGGTGATTTTAAAACAGAGTCCCTAAGAGCTATCTGTTCAGTACGAGGAGATAAGACTGGCCAGAAATGCAGCGATCTGGATTCAGGGATTGAAAAATAAAACAAACCCAAAGCCATTTGAGATGTTCACACAGAAGTTTGGACTGTTCATTTGTTCATTGCTCTGGTTGTCTTGTTTTTCTTTATGATTTAGTTTTTAAATACAATTATCTGCCCTCTCCCCAACTCACATATATTTTTATGGTTCCTTTTCTCAGAAACAGTTTGCCATGCCGTATCCGGCAGACATCTACTCCAAGGTCAGACTTGCCCATGTGGCCAGGAAAGCACTCTTACCTGTCTGGTGTCATCAGGATGATGTTCCTGTGTCTCTTGAAGTGTGTAGGGCTCAGCTTGCTTTGAACTAGGCTGGCTATTGATCAGGCCCTGTGGGAGGAGAAGGGAGGAGAGCGCAGTTGAGGCCTTGGGATGTGCCATGTGCTGGGAATCTGTCTATGTAGCCAGGAGGGAAGAGCAAGCTGAACAGAGCAGCGGAAGCTCAGTGTCCGCACTCCTTAGTTCCGGTCTACAGGCTGGACATCAGTGAAAGACTGACATCTCTCCCCAGGTGGCTGCAGCCTACCGCCCAGGGGTGACTTTGCTGAGGGTTCTTAGAGGATCTGAGGTAGCATTACATCGCTCTTACCTGTCTCTCTATCACTCGGCAGTGCTTGGTGAAACTCACTGTGGCACTAAGTCGTAATCCACCACCACCACCATTATTCCTGTCTGGCCAAGTCCTCCAATACTATTCTTTCTGCCGATCTTCCAGGTCCACTTCTTTTTTTTTTTTTTTTTTAATCTCCATTTTAGATACTTTTATCTTTCTTATAGTCTCCCAAAGCTTCCCCTGTCCTCAGTTTTTCTCCATAACTTTTCACTTTATTTAAAATTAAAGAGACACTGAGAATTTTCTCACTTGAAATCACCCCTAGATATTACCATAAAATCTTGATATTTAAAGTTATTGCCATTTAGGAGCTCACACATCCAAGAGACTATGAAGAGACTCTTTATAGTTGATTGACACCCCCCCAAACAAAACAATTGCTTCCCCACTGCCTATATAGGTTAGCACTCCCTTGAATGTTTTTCTGTATTAATTTTTGCTGGAGGTGGTATTCCACGGACGATTTCATTGGTCCACAGTAAAGAAGACAGACAGAGCCTCTGGCCCAGCTCCTGGAGTTCTCACCATGAAAACGTGATCCTCATGGCCTTCTCAAAGGCATGCTAGTCACTTCGGCTTTTTAGCACTAGCACCCTTTAATACTGTGAGAAGGATTTATGTCTTGACTACTTATAAAGATGAAAATAGGGCAGAAGCCCAATGATTTATGTGAACACTTCACGTGCAAAAGACCTGGAGGCTTTAGTTAACTACAAGATTTATATAAGCTGAAAGCGTTAAGTGGCTTTGAAAAGACAAATATAGACATTGAATGAATTACCAGAAGTGGGGCTTTCCAAATGCAGGCAGCATCGACAGGGCGCTATTCCCACGACAGCCAAAGAGCACACTGAATGCTGACCGCCATGGGGCACAGAAATCTGAGTTCCATGCCCACATGTGGACACACAGTGGAAGAAAATATAAATCTCATTACTCCAAGTGCCATGCTTGCTGGGCACTTGGGAGGCAGAGGCAGAGACAGATCTCTGAGTTTGAAGACAGCCTGGTCTGTAGAGCAAATTCCAGGACAGCCAAGGGCTGTTGTACAGAGAAACCCTGTCTAAAAAAACACAGAACAAACAAAAACAACAAACAAAACAACCTCCGCACCCCCCACCGCCAAGGTGCCATACTTGGCATTTTTGGGGGGGAAAGGAGATGGCTTCCTACTATGTTTGGCTAAAAAGGAGTAAAAATTAGGGGCTGGAGAGATGGCTCAGTGGTTAAGAGCACTGGCAGTTTTTCCAGAGGACCTGGGTTCAATTCCCAGCACCCCACGTGGCAGCTTACAACTGCTGATAACTCTAACTCCAGGGGAATGACACCCTCGAAAAATACCAATGCACATAAATTAAAAATAAGCAATCATTTAATAGGCACACTGTGTGAATAAAGAAAGGAATCACCTCAGATTGGGTGGCGACGGGGTGACTCCATTGTGGCAAAGGCCGACAGGACTCAGAGGAGCCCATATGCTCAGTTAACTCCAATAACACCATTAGCCGCACAAGAGAAGGGAGCTGTAGAAGGCATCCTGGATGGGGGTGTTCTTAAATTCATTAGATGCTTCTTGGAGCCATTTCCCTCTGTGTTCTCCCTTATGGCTAATCTCCATCTCAGCCCCCGAGACAGTGAAGATTTCCTCCTAAACGATGTCATTGGTCCTCACCAACTGTCTCCAGGATGCCTACTAAAGTCAAGTACGGCATAGCATTCTCTTCCCGCATGATCTGCTACTATTTGCTTCATTTGATTTTTTTTTGGAGGGGGCTGGGAGTGGGGATTGCTGGCCTTGAATTTGGTTACACAAGCTGCAGATGACCTTGAACTTCTGATTCTCTAGTTCTCTATTCTCGGGAATGCTGGGATAATAGGCATGCACAAGCATACCCTGTTTAATGTGGCGTTGGGCATGGGACCCTTGGCTTTGTGCATGCCCAGTGAGCACGCTTCTACTGAGCCAGATCTAGCAACTCATCTCTCATTTCTAGTCCCATCTCCGGTCAACATTGCCAATGACACGCCATGCTTACAGAGGGGCCTCATCAGAGAGCCCCTTCTTCTTCCTCTCTGTGTAGTGTGCACTTCAGAGCTCCTTCCTCTTATGGTGCAACAGGACAAGACAAACTGTCCTTGCCATCTGTAGCTATTGATTTTATTTTAATCTTCACTCCTTCCCAGGGTGGCTCAGCAAGGTCACTCTTGGCACTGTCAACAGCGGTCTGTGTTGGGTTGTAGCTCTGCCGGGACTTAAATCAACAGCTTGTCATTTTTCTCATTTGTGTTGGTTTTGGAGACACTGTCTTCCATCCCAGCACAGGCAAGCTATTACAGATTGTGCTAGCAATCTGACTACCCTATTACAGGGAAGTGCAAGTAGGAAATGTACAATTCGTTGTGTCTCCCTTGACTCTTACTTTGGACCAGCAGTTGATGGCAGCTTAGCTTATGAGCAATGCTTTAAGATAGACTGAGCGAGAAGATATTGGCGGCAAGTAGCAAAATCATTTAAACGTCGCCCTTCCAAAGATTTTTTTTTCCTTCCTTGCTTTAGAGGTTTATAAATCATATTGTCTAGTTACAGAATCTTAGGGAAACATGGAGTCCACCGCCTCGGTCAGTTCTCCAGCTTACCTTCAGCAATGTGTTTTAAATCTCAAGCTAGCTTCCCCGTGCCACCCCGATTCTGCCTTCATGTTGTTATAGAGTGTATGCCTCGCTCAAGTAACATTTCTCAGTAGTTAAGAAGCACTGGCTGTTGTTCTAGAGGACCCGGTTCAAATCCCAGCACCTACATGGTGGTTTAGAAACTGTCTCTGGTTCCAGCTACAGGGCACCTGGCACCCTCTGACCGCCTGGGACAGCATGTGCCCACAGTGCACAGAGAAACATGCAAGCAAAACACCTACACCTGCAAAAGAAAATGAAGTAAAAACAAAACTTTAAAGTGCGCTTGCTAGGATAAAATAACTGGATGCTTCAAAATAGAGAAGTCTTGAGACTTGTGCCCAGGTCAGGTTGCCTGCATTGCGGTATTCACTTCCTGAACCCAACAGTCCAAAGGTGACTAGGGGCTGGGAAAGTAGCTTCATGGTAGAGCATTTCGTTATCACGTGCTAGAGGCCTGAGTGGGCCCCTTAATAACAAAGCAAAAGGTGATTGAATTACTCTTTTGCTTGATAGATTTCTGGTTTCTTGATGGATAGACCCTCAGTATTTGGATATATGAGAAGACTTGTTAGGGACCATGACTAAGCAGACAAATATTCATTTCCTTCTATGAAACAGTGAAGAATCTAGGCGGTGATTCCAGTTTGTCTGGGGAGACGGCAGGATCTGGAAACACAGATGTGAGTTTTGTACTCCTATTAGGTAAATAGTTTAGCTATTAACAGGCTTGAAAGTCATGGAGGGTAGATAGATTCCTTTCCCCTCAATCAGCAGCTTGTAAAACCAGGAAGTACAAGTGTTGGACTCTCATCATTGGCCAAAGAAATGAGATCTGAATTGTGGCTCTGGCCCTAGGTGGGCATCCTTGGAAGATCATGAGGTTAGCTATCTAGGTAAGGAGCAAAGAGGATCATTGTCCACTCCCTGAAGAGTGAATCCAAATGGTTCTGGTCAACCACCTTGTCAGGAGGGCACCTCTCAGAGGAAAGCTACTGCTCTAGAGACTTAATAGAGTAGAAACCCACCTCAAAATACCGGGTCAGCCACTGATGGTTGTTTCTGGTCCATTGGCCCGTTCTTACGCCGATGAGTGTGTGTTCTTTTCATTCTTTACAGAGTTCTATCTTGGATGGACACGCTGTGTTCTTCCCAAGAGGCCATGATGGCCCAGGAACAGAGTGGGAGTGGCCCAGCTTGGACTGAGGGTCCAGGGTGACATTCCCAGTGCCACCTATTGACTTTGCTGTCTGTGACCATGATTGTGAGGCTTGAAGGGGAAAACTGAGTGAGAACGGCTGGAAGGTTTATTCTCTAGGACCTTTAACCCAGACTTGTGCCTCAGCACCCAAGGAGAGGCCTGTTTCTGGGAAATTACCAGGTTCGGCAACCAAGATGCCATAGACCTAGAAGTGCATTTTGTTCAGGGGATTTTAAGGTCACCCCTGTTTGTTTTGCTCATTCTGCAGTGTCATTTATGAGGCTGCATGTCTGACTAGTCTGTGAGAGTGAAGAGCCATACAAAGTCACTAAAAAATTGTTTTCTTGAACTGAACTGTCCCTAAGAGGAGACAGGAGAGGAAGGAGAAAAAGCGCTTGGTAGGGGGCACTAGGGAAAATAACCTGACCAGGGACATGGGTATGTGTTTGGTTTTCCATAGATCCACCTTCAAGATTGCTTTGTAGCAAACTCGTCTTTATATTTCAAATGGCTGTTTCCCCCCTGTGCCCTGACATGCACAGAAGGACCCTCATCTGTATCTCTCCGAAGAAAGAATGCTCCCTGGCCTCTTTACGATCAGAGCAGGGAGCTTCCCTGGCTGCCACAGGCTTTCTGGAATTCCTTGACAAGTCTTCAGAGACAGCGACTTTCTCTTTAACGAGCAGGAGTCTGAGACTTCTGGACAGGAACGAGGGAGAAACTCCTGTTTGGGGATCTTGAATTGTTTTGTTACATGCTTTCCAGAGCCTGGCTCTTACCCTAACTATCCAGGTTTCACTTTAGCCAATAGTCTGAATTCCAAACCTCGAAGCACTAAATGTTGCATAGCCATTTCCTCCCAATTCAAATATTCCTTTCTGGAGGGAGGAAGAAGTTCAGGTAATGTACAAGACCCAGAAAACTCAGAGTCCCATGGTCATATACCATATAGGCAGTAACAGTTGCTGGGGGAGAGGAGTCTGCAGTGGGCTGAGCTGCAGGAAGCTCAAAGCACACAACTTCAATGATTCATCCCCTGAACTGGGCTGGGCTTTCCAGTCATGCAGCTGCCTCTGAGTCACCCATGCTCTTGCAAGTAACCTCACCAAACTCACTGCTTCACCATGTGGTCGACTTGCGAGCCATCATTTCTTTGGTCTGTGCCCTATCTAGGGTGAACAGACGCTGGTTCACGTTTTCCTGGGGAGTCAGGAACAGACACACAAGAAATAACCGGAAATGATTTAGAACTGGGAAGGAGGAGAAAGGCTGGGCATGAGGAAGAAGGCAACAAACTTCATGAGTCACGTTCAAGAGCAGAGCTTCTGAGAGAGTCTAGGGCCAAGGGCAAGGTGGTGGACCGAAGGACTGAGCCAGAGACAAAATTCAACTGTGCAGAGAAGCTGCAGGGGTTAGAGGGGGAGTGTCTGGCTGGGCAGTAGATTAGACTATGTCTAATCATATACAAACAAGCCTCATTTTACTGGGTGTGTCCAGAGATGAGAGAGGTAACCCCACTCTTGGTTACTTCATGTGTATGAAGTGATAATACTATGAGGTGAAACTGTTTAATTCAAGAAGAAAGAATTCTCTCTCTCTCTCTTTCATACACACACACACACACACACACACACATATCTATATGTATATATTCTAAAGCATGGAGTAACTGTAAAATCCATATTTATTACCCTTCTCAAGTTTGTTTGACCCATCTAAGCAAAAAATGGCTTCTGTCCCACAAAGCTGGCAGCCAGAAGCCTGGAAGAGAAGGAGGAGCAGGCCGTAAATGTGGAAAAGGCTGGTAACACAGAAGAGAGAACCCGCAGGCCTGAAAGCAACCCATCCTAAAACCACAGGCGCAGAAAAAAGTCAACACGCCATTTGTCTCTGGTTCATCACTGGCTCTGCTAAATAGCATTCATTGAGTACATTGAACCCCCAGGTGGCAGCTGAAACCCTCGGCAAACACTGTATTTTATTGTGGTGGTGACCCACCCCGGAGGGCAGCTGGAAGCAGTTTGTCAGTGAAAATTCAAAAAAGAATCCATGCAGGCTCAAAGCTGACGCTAAAGCACCATTTCAAATGGAGTCGCTTGAAACTTTTCGTTTCATTTGGGCCGAAGGGAGGAGGATGGAATGGGAACGGGTGGTGGTGAAGGAAACACATGGCTGGGGGGGGGGGGGGGGAAAGCAGTCACATTTGGTTAGAGGGGTGTCAAGCGGGATGATTTGGTTGCTGTCTTCAGGTGTGGGTCCATTCACACACCCAGCAACAGGTGACTTAAGTCTGGGAAGGGATTTTATTGCAAATCTGGTCGGTGCAGACAAGATGTTTGATTCATGGACAAGGAACTGGTGACCGTGCTTTCCCAGCAAGATCCCTCAGTTGCCCTCAGCTCTGAGAATGTCACTTACTGATTCAGATTCCATGACCAATACCTGGGAACACAGACAAACCAGGCTTCATAGGAACTCTGCTATAGAATATTCTAGTTGTGCCAGCTCATCCCACAGCCTGGCAGATGGCTCCGGTGTGTCAAGGAGGCAGAGATGAATGGACATATGTGAAGGTTCTATGGTATTGTATGGAAAACCTATTTTTCTCGCAGTGTCTTACTAGATAGCCACTCACTTAGTAACCTGGTTGATCTTGAACTCACAGAGGTCCCACCTGCTTCTTTCTCTAAGTGCTGGGATTAATGGTGTGTGTCATCACACCCTTTGGAAAGTCATTTCTTTTTTCTTTCTTTCCTTTTTTCTTCCTTTCTATCTTCATTTCTCCTTTCTTCTCTCTCTCTCTCTCTTTTTCCCTCTCTCCCTCCCTTCTTCCTCTCCCTCCCTCTCTCTCCTCTCTCCCTCCCTATCATTGGTTTTGGTAAGACAGAGTTTCTTTGAGTAGCCCTGGCTGTCCTGGAACTCATTTTATAGACCAGGCTGGCCTCAAACTCAGAGATCGGCCTCCCTCTTCCTCACTGAGTGCTAGGATTAAAGGTGTGCACCACTGCTGCCTGTCTGAAACACATTTCTTAAATTACTAACATTAAAATTACTATAGTTCTAAAACAAGATGCAGATACACTAGGGTGGTGGTCCTTAATCTGTTGGTCACAGCCCCATGGTGGGAGAACATACAACATTTTCACAAGCATTGCATATCAGATATTTATGTTACAATTCATAACTGTAGCAAAATTACAGTTATAAGTTAGCAATAAAAATAATTTTATGGTTGGGGGTCACCAGGACATGTATTAAAGGTTGCAGCATTAGGAAGGTTGAGAACAACTGCTCCAGGGTAAGGTGCAGTGGTAGAAGATGCGACTTAGAGGTTATGTAGGGTAGTATTTGAAAATTATATTAATCTGGTAACAGTCTCCAAGTTACTATTAGTATCTTCATTTTACAAGGAAAGAAATGGAGTTTCAAGTTGTTCAAAATCGTGCTGCACATGAAAACACAGCCTTTCTACGAGCTGTTAGTTGCTGCAATGCTGGGACTCTAGTGGAGATGCAATGCTGGGATGTTTGTGGAGATGCGATGCTGGGATGCTTTGGAGATGCAATGCTGGGATGCTTGTGGAGATGCAATGCTGGGATGCTTGTGGAGATGCAATGCTGGGACGCTTGTGGAAATGCAATGCTGGGACACTTGTGGAGATGCAATGCTGGGATGCTTGTGGAGATGCAATGCTGGGATGCTTTGGAGATGCAATGCTGGGATGCTTTGGAGATGCAATGCTGGGATGCTTTGGAGATGCAATGCTGGGATGCTTTGGAGATGCAATGCTGGGATGCTTGTAGAAATGCAATGCTGGGATGCTTTGGAGATGCAATGCTGGGACACTTTTGGAGATGCAGTGCTGGGATGCTTGTGGAGATGCAATGCTTGGATGCTTTGGAGATGCAATGCTGGGATGCTTTGGAGATGCAATGCTGGGATGCTTTGGAGATGCAATGCTGGGATGCTTTGGAGATGCAATGCTGGGATGCTTTGGAGATGCAATGCTGGGATGCTTTGGAGATGCAATGCTGGGATGCTTGTAGAAATGCAATGCTGGGATGCTTTGGAGATGCAATGCTGGGACACTTTTGGAGATGCAGTGCTGGGATGCTTGTGGAGATGCAATGCTTGGATGCTTTGGAGATGCAATGCTGGGATGCTTTGGAGATGCAATGCTGGGATGCTTTGGAGATGCAATGCTGGGATGCTTTGGAGATGCAATGCTGGGACACTTTTGGAGATGCAGTGCTGGGATGCTTGTGGAGATGCAATGTTTGGATGCTTTGGAGATGCAATGCTGGGATGCTTTGGAGATGCAATGCTGGGATGCTTGTGGAGATGCAATGCTGGGATGCTTTGGAGATGCAATGCTGGGATGCTTGTGGAGATGCAATGCTGGGACTCTAGTGAAGATGCAATGCTGGTGCACTAGTGAAGATGCTCATCTTTAACAAGGGCTTTGGAGCAGCCACTGGGCAGATTCCCACAGACCAATCTAACAATGCCAGCTCCTCAGTGCAGAAAGAACTTGAGGTTGGAACTATCCAGGACAGGAACAAATGACTCACCTGATACTCAACCATGCAACTATAGAGGCAAAAAGGATGATTGAATAATCTCTTCATTATATATAATGGAGTGGATTAAATATGGTTTGTGCCATACAAAACACACTGAAGTTCACCACCACTATGAGATCCTGAAAGGTGGGCCGTAGGACAGATGATTAGGGCTCTTTCCTTTTACTAATCAGCTTTCTGTTACTATAACAAGGTACCTGAGGTAATCAGCATATGTAAAGGGTCCTTCTGGCTCACAGTTTCAGGGATTTCAGGACCATCTGAAATCCTAGACCAGGAGTACAAAGTTCCAAGCACACGCAGCAAGGCAAAATTCCCATTACTGCCAAAGAGCACGTGCGTGGTTCAAAGTCCTGACGAGTGGCCAAAGCAAGGCTCCTTCGAGCCAAATGTTAAAAATGCACAATGAATAATATAATTGCAATGCTACCTGTGACCTCACCACTCCAGAGGCATGCATGCAGCATTAGCTTTTAAACTCCTCCCCTCACCTTTGAGCACCTGGCCTGTGCTTTGGGATGGTGACAGATGTGGAATGTGAACCAGCTTTCCTCCTTCTGCCTTCAGGGAGGATTTCCTAAGAGTGGGAGGCACTGGTGCGCATCTGGGGTTTCCCTCCCTGTTGGCCTATGGTGGAATCAGGCTGGACAACCTGCCCTGATCTTTAGGTGCACGTGGCTCCCCACTTAGGCTAGCCTACCATGCTTCTCTCCATCTCTGCTTTCCCTACCACCGCCCATGCCTCTTTGTGAAACTTTCCTGTAGCTACCCAGTTTCACCAAGCTGATTGTCTCCTTTCTGGACCAGGACTGATTCTTGTTCAGCATAGTTCACAGTACAACATTTAATAAAGGCTCATGGAGGGCAGTCAAATGTGATGCTTTGCTGTCATATTTCATGTAGATTGTTGAGGGGTGACTGAAGGCCCCAGTCTTCATATGCAGGGAGATTCCCCAGACTCAGGGCTTTCTACTGCAGCATAAACTCGCTTCAAATTTTCGTTGGATTTTTAGGACCATTAACTATTTTAAAAATAGATTTCTATGTTTCTATTGAAGCTAAAGTCATCTTATTATGCAATAACACAATTTTCTGATCTATAATGAAATCTGTGTCTGAATATCTTAAAGTAAATTGCTGTGAAGCCAACAGAGCACGTATTGTTGTGTTGGCTAAGCCTTGAGTCTGTTGTCTCTCTGGGGATGTCACCCAAGGAACACACACTGCGGCAAAATGAGATGGATAAATGCTTCTTAGGAGGTTTTGAATGGAGAGTGGCAAGCGCTTCACCATGACAAACAGTTGCTGAAATATGGTTTCTAGTGTAAAAAACAAAACAAACAACCCCGCAGTAGCCTTTAGTTTCTTGTTTTTCTCCTTCCTGCAGAGCATTATCCTAAGGATGGAAGAAAATATTTACATGCTATGAAGAGTATACTACACTGCTTTGTGTTACTAATTCCATTTGTTGATGTATTTTAATCCCGAGGAGGCAGATCAATTAGAAGGAAAAGGGAACAGTCCTCAGTAAAGCTAATATTTTGAGAAGCAATCCTTATTTACACTGTGGTAACAGTTGGAATGCAGCATGTTTTGTTTTTTATCATTATAAATATGTTCATTAAATGACAACATTAAAGCTTATCATATTGCCTTAGTAAATAGGCTGCCTGGGAGGAAGACACCTCATTAGGGTAGAAATCCACCATAATCTGAATGCCTTCCAATTCAGTAGGCGTGTTCTCCATTAGGAGAGCTTTTGAGTACACACCCTAGGAACACAGGATTTAAAATGTCTCCTTTTCCTCTGCGATTTAATATCAGTTTTCCTGATCAACTTCTGCTCTTCAAATCCCTTCAACCTACAACCTCCTAAAATTTAGAAAAATTTTTGGAAGCAGGTTAGTAGTGTTTACTTTGGTAAAAAGACTGTTCTGGCTGTCCTTGAACTCACAGAGATCCATCTGTCACTTTGCCTCAGGGCTGCTGAAATCAGTACTTAGCACCAGTGTCTAAGTGTGGTAGCTTAAGTGTAATTGGTTGCCATAACTTACAGAGAGTGGTACTATTTGAGAGTGTGGCTTTGTTAAAGTAGGTATGAAGTGTCACTGTGGGGATGAGCTTTGAGGTTTCATGTATGCTCAAGCCACGTTCCAGTTGCTCAGTTCACTTCCTGTTGACTTCACATTGAGTTGTAAAGAATCTCAACTCCTGCTCCAGCACCATGTCTGCCTGCATGCTGCCTTGCTTCCCACCATGATGATAACTAAACCTCTGAAACTGTAAGCCACCCCAATTAAATGTTTTCTCTTTTAAGAGTTGGCATGATTATGATGTCTCTTCACAGCAAAGGACAGGGTCAACAAGACAAAACGATAACCTATAGAATGGGAAAAGATCTTTACTAACCCCACATCAGACAGAGGTCTGATCTCCAAAATATACAAAGAACTCAAGAAATTGGACACCAAAGGAACACATAATCCAATAAAAATGGAGTGCACTACAAAGCAAGAACAAACAGAAAAAAAGGGAAGAATCACCTAAATAAGACTCTCAACAGAGGAATCTAAAATGACTGAAAGACACTTAAGGAAATGTTCAACATCCTTAGTCATCAGATAAATGCAAATAAAAAAACTCAGAGATTCCATCTTACACCTGTAAGAATGGCCAAGATCAAAAACACTGATGACAACTTATGCTGGAGAAGTTGTGAGGGAAAGGGAACACTTCTACATTGCTGGTGGGAATTCAAGTTGGTACAGCCCCTTTGGATGTCAGTATGGTGATTTCTCAGAAAATTGGGAAACCACCTTCCTCAAGACCCAGTAATACCACTTTTGGATATATATCCAAAGGATGTGCAATTGCACCACAAGGACATGTGCTCAACTATGTTCATAGCAGCATTGTTTGTCATAACCAGAACCTGGAAACAACCTAAATGTCCCTCGACAAAAGAATGGATAAGGAAAATGGGGGTACATTTATACAATGAAGTACTACACAGCAGAAAAAAAGAACAATACCTTGAATTTTGCAGGAAAATGCATGGAGCTAGAAAACTATTTTTTTTTGTTTTTTTGTTTTTGTTTTTTTTTTTTTTTTGATTTTTCGAGACAGGGTTTCCCTGTAGTTTCTAGAGCCTGTCCTGGACCTAGCTCTTGTAGACCAGGCTGGTCTCGAACTCACAGAGATCCGCCTGCCTCTGCCTCCCGAGTGCTGGGATTAAAGGCGTGCGACACCACCGCCCGGCTGCTAGAAAACTATTTTGAGTGAGGTAACCCAAACACAGAAAAACAATTATCACATGTACTTACTCATACGTGGTTTTTAAACATAAAGCAAAGAAAACCAGCCTACAAACCACATCCCAAGAATTTAGACAACAATGAGGACACTAAGAGAGACTTACATAGATCTAATCTACATGGGAAGTAGTAAAAGACAAGATCTCCTGAGTAAATTGGGAGCATGGGCACCTTGGGGGAGGGTTGAAGGGGAGAGGGAAGAAGCAGGAAGGGGACAAGAGAAAAATGTAGAGCTCAATAAAAATCAAGAAAAAAAGAAATCTTAACTAACAAACTTTTTTTAAGTTGAGGATTTGATAACTTCAAGCTTCTCAGGGAAGTTCTTCTTGGCATTATCTTTCCATTCTTTAGGCAATAAAATGCTATTTATAAAAATAGTTATTGTAAGCTTTACTTTCCAACTGTAAAATACTTTAAAGATATGTGATTTAGGTGCAATGGCATATGCCGATAATCTAATACCCTGGCAGGTTGAGGCAGCAGCATCAGAAATTGAAAGCCATCCTAGGTGTGATGGTTAGAATAACCTAGGAGGCTAAGTTTCTGCATAATGCCTGAAGGAGATTACTTAGATAATGCTAATGGAGACAGGAAAACTCACCCACTGTAGGACCATTCCCTGGTTGAGATCCTGGACTCTACAGATGGAAAAAGAGAATCGAGTAGCAGCATGCATTCATTGCTGACTTTTGATGCAAACTTGATGTATCTAGCTACTTCAAGCTCCCGCTGCCTTTATTTCCAACCAGAATAGACTGTACCTTGAACTGAGCACTAAAACAAGCCCTTTCTCCCATAAATTGTTCACTCAGAGTATTGTATAGCAGCAACAGGAGACTAAGACACCAGGCTACATGAGACCTTGTCTCCAAAACCAACAAACAAATGAAGGACGTGGAGGGGAACTGATTTAGTTTCCTTCTGATAAGCATCTTGGAATGCTACTGTTACAAGGGGGAACGCACAATGAGACGCAATGTGATTTGTACATTAAACTGTTGAAAAAAAAGTAACAGTATGTATCTAAGATAGGAAGATGGGCTATGGATTGAGATCAGTCTGGGCTATAGAGTGAGTACTGGGCCAGCTTAGTCTAGTAGCAAAAACCCCATTTTAAACAGAGCATGTTGGATGTTGGTGACACACGCTCTTAATCCCAGCACTCATGAGGCAAAGACAGTGGGTACTCTGTGAGTTTGAGTTGGGAGGTTATCTTGACTGATACTGATGGGCAGTACCGTCCCTGTGCAGATGGTCTTGGGCTATCTAAGAAAGCTAAGTGTCAGTCTGTAAGTGAGCCAACAAGCAGAGTTTCCTCCATGTTTTTTGTTCCAGCTCCTGCTTGAGTTATTTAGCTTCCTTCAGTAGCGGACTGTGGCTTGGACAATGTAAGCCACATAAATTCCTCCCTATATTTTTGGTCATGTTTTAAAAATCACAGTAACAGCAGAAACTAGAGCATCCAGAGGTGTGAGAAGATGGAATACAATGCTGGGGTCTCTCAGGAAGCTCTCTTTGGCTTCTGTGGCTTACCCTCAGGAGTGCTTTGCTGGCTTAGGTTTGTCATGGCAATGATGATGACCGTGCCATTGGGTTCTAACAGAGTGGACTAAGGTCACCATGGGGACAGGCTCCTCAGTGTCCTTAACAATTGAAATGGAACATAGAAAGGAATGTCAGTCACCATGGTGGAAATTTGGTCCAAATCTGAGTTTGCTTTAGCATGCACAGACAATCTATGTTGGAAATGAAAGCCCTGGTGACCATTTGAATGAAAGATGGCTTATACATGATCCGTATCTTCCATGCAGATGGAAATAGTTTTTCTTAATGCATAACATTTCCTCCTTGACTACAATGATTTGATTTAAAGGGTGTTAGTTAGAGACCACCCCCACATTCTGTCTTGTCTTATTTATTGTGACATATTACCGTGGCTCTGGAAATAATGTTCATCTTTCTTATGGATCATGACTTTAAAAAATCTATAAAGGAAAATATCCTGATGACGAAAGTGGGTAGGCGATGGGCACCTCAGGCATCTGTGAGACTGGAGGGGTCAAGAGAGAACTGTGTGAGAAGTATTCATTGGAGATTAGTCAGACTTTAAACCATTTGACTTTATCTGAGGAGAATACATGCAAATTGAGTTAAACACATCTTTGGGTCCTCTATTCCTGCTCTATAGATTTGGACTAAGGGAGAGATGCCAGATACAGCACAGGGACACACACACACAAATGCTTATCATAGCATTGTCTAAAACCACAAAGATGAGAACCTCTTGAGTGTCAAGTGGGCTGACCTTCAGGCATTCAGATGATGACACAGATGTCGGGATGACTATGAGCTATAATTTAGTATAAAAGTAGTACCAAAAGTTACATAAAATATAATCTGATATTTGTTTTTGATATGTAGTTATTAATTTGCATTAATTCCAGAGAAAAGTTAGGTAACATAAACTTTATTATAGTCTGGGTAGTAGAAATATGGATTTACTTTATTTTACTTATTTTTTGGTGGGGATATAGACTTTCAAAAAATGTTAAATGAGGCGGCAGGAGGACCAGGTGGTCAAAGTCATCCTTGTCTAAATCCTTGGACTACTTAAGAGGCTGCCTCAAAACAAACAAACAAACAAAAACAGACACCACTGCCACCAAACAACAACAAAAACCTCAACAAAGCTGGGCACGGTGGCACTTCAGCCTTTAGTCTCAGCACTCGGGAGGGAGAGGTAGGTGGATCTCTGTGAGTTCAAGGCTAGCCTGCTTTACGTATAGAGTTCCAGGCCAGCTAGGGCGACATAATGAGACCCAGTTTCAGCAAACAAGTAAACATACAAACAAAACCAGTAAAACTTCTCAAATACCGACAGAGAAGTTTAAGAATTTCAAGAGGAAAGAAGCTGCAAGTATTGCCTTTAAAATGAGAACAATGGCAACAGTAAAAGCCCTTTCATTTTAAACACTGAAGCGCAACTTGGCCTAAGCCGAGATCTCCGCTTTAATGTATCTGGAGTGGTTCTGCTGCGGCAACAAAGTGTCTCTGCTGAGGAATGAAAAGACTCTGGAGGCAGCAGTAGTTGAAACAGGAGTGAGGAAGGAGGGCTAATGAGGACAGCCCCTCTTCAATTGTGGCATCAACTCCACTCCCTTCTACTCACACGCTTTCTCCCTGGCTTCTGTCTGAGGCTCCTACGGCCCGCCTCTGCCTGTACTTGAGAACACGCTTGACTTCACATACATCACGCTCATCTCTGGCCTGATGGGATTTAATTGCCCCTCATTAGATCTCACCAGGTTTTGTCCCTCTCAAGGAGTAGCTATTTTGTGTCATCCATATAGCATTGATTGGACCCTGTAATTCTGTCGGTGGGGAAAAAAAAAAAAAAAAACAACAGCCTGGAGTCTGCGCCTTTTCCGTTGGCGTATCCCACCTCAGCCCCAAGTTCCAATTTCTGGTGTGCGATACATGCGAACGAATTAAGAAGCATTCTGGGCTGCTGGCTCCGGTGCCCCCCGACTTGCTAGGGTATTTCTTAGCAATGAAGAAAACCCCTTTCTCATTCTGTCTTGCTCTGCCAGGAATCCAGATGTCCCTTAGTGAAGCTTAACAAGAAGAATTAGTGTAGCCTTTTCTGGAGCTTATAAACACAGAGTGTAGGACGCCCTGTCTTTCACCTGAGGAAGTGGAGACTGGAACCCAGCCAAGTATTTCTCAGGTCATCAAAAGTTGCTTTTAAAAAGCCATAGAAGAGACGAAAGGAACCACTGTGCTGAAACGGAAGTTCTGGCATTTTTTTTTTTCTATTAATTTAGAGAAGCCAGGTGGGAGGAGACAGAAAATGGAAGGAGAGGCCTGCTTTCAGGGGAGCCGGCGCTGTGAATTGAATACGGCTGCTGTGGTGAGGCTGTGGAGCCTCCATGCTTCTGTCGCCAGGGTCTGAAGATGAACCAATACAATCACTATATGGGGAAGAGCTGATAATTCTTTCCCTACTCGCCAAGAACCAATTAAAAGCTCCTGGTTGGTCTTACCATTGTTCTCTTCAGGGATAAGTTTCCGGCAGCGCACAGTATTCCAGGTTGTGTTCTTGCTTTCCCGGCAGGCTGGCCTGCGATCCACCTGGAATGCCATAAAATCCTTTTGGGGTCTCTGTTCTCTGAGGTCTCTAATCACCTCCTGCAATGACAATCCCAACAGGAGGAATTTACTGCAGTAGACAGGGAAACCAAGGCTCACAATAGCTCACAAAATGCCTATAGGCGCTTCCCAAGTCCTTATTGAGTCTGAGAGCCAGCCGGCATTCTGTGCTTGCTTAGGAAGCAGTAAAGAGCATTTAGCACCAAGGCAAAGCAACAGCACATAAAAAATGATAGAGTAAAAAACATGAGGGTTAAAGTTGTCAAACTTGCCCTTTCCGCTACAATAGAAGCCGATTTCTTGGTTCCTTGCAGTTTATCAACATCTATTACAACACATGAAAGAGTGAGTCATGACTGTTGAAGGCCTAATCATTCCTGGTTGTTTGTGTCACACAAAAACGATGCCAGCTCCTCCTGCCCCCTCCCAGAAAGCACTCTAAGTTGAACTACTCTTGGTCCTCTGTTCCTCTCCTTACCTCTGTGACAGATTGGAGGATACAAATGAACAAGTGATGGAGGACTCTCACTGGTTAATAAAGAAACTGCCCTCGGCTTTGTGATAGGGCAGGGTTTTAGATAGGTGGGGTAGGCAGAACAGAATGCTGGGAAGAAGGGAAGTGAGTGGCAGATGCCTCAGGCAGTCGCCATGGACTCTCCTCTCCGAGATGGATGCAGGCTAGAATCTTCCTGGTAAGACGCCACCTCGTGGTGCTACACACATTACTAAATATGGGTTAAAGCAAGATGTGAGAATTAGCTAATAAGAGGGCTGGAAACTAATGGGCTAGGCAGTGTTTAAATGAAATACAGTTTGTGTGTTATTATTTCAGTGCATAAGCTAGCCAGGGCCGTCGGGAGCTGGGCGGCAGGGACTCAGCCCGCTGCCTCACTACTACAGACAAAGAGATGCTCCTGTCCTCAGTGGCTTATAGCCTAGCAGAGAGATAGAGAGGTACCAATATCTCATTCTAAGGATGAAAAAGTGCAAGAAGGAAGGGAGATACTCAGACAGAGACAGGAAGTGATGCATCAACTAGGGAGCTGGGAGGAAGAAGCAGGAGCTGTTGGCAGAGCAGTGGGTGGTTTGGCATCAGAGATGGTGTTGCTGTCTGTGTCCTTTGGGATTTATTTTGGAAAAATAAAACTAAGGCCATTTCCCTTCCTTTAAGACACAGAAATGAAAGTGAGCTCAGTGCAGGAATGGCCTTCTACATCAGCTTGATTTAATATCCATTATATTTCCCCCACTGGACTCTGAGAGACTGCTTAAGGGATCTAAAAAAGCTGAGGAAATTGGCAGCTGGAGGGAGAGACAACCCCTACTCTCTGGGGACTTCAAGGTGTTCAATGGGATCTGTGATGTCCTAAACCACATTTTCTTTTCACATTTATTGATGGCTTATTTGTGTGTGCATACGGACGTATGGAGTCAGTTCTTTCACAGGTAACTTTTAGGGTCATAGACAACGGGGTTGATACCACGTCTTCAGAGTCACTCCATATTCCTCCGCAAACCGTAGGCAAGGCCGGCAAAACACTTCCACTCCCTGACTGGGGTGCTATTCTTAGTTATCACTTGACTACATCTGGAATGAACTACAATCCAGAAATGGAGGGCACACTTGTGAGAGATTTTTTTTTTCCTTGACTTGAAGTGGCTGAATCCATTTCTGGTCTGGACCTTTGATCTGAATCTTGAGGTGGAAAGACACACACTTTTATTACAGATCTTGAGGCAGTAGAACATACACTTTTAATCCCAGATCTAAAGGTAGGGAAGGCATATATATATTTTTAAATCTGGGCTTATACCTTCTGCTGGAAGTCTATATAGGGCACAGGAGGAAGCTTTTGCTTTTTGCGCTGCTCGCTTTTTTTTTTTTTTTTTTTTTTTTTTTTTTTTTTGCTAACACATCTATTCCTTCACTGGCATTAAAGTCTACATCTTTGGGATTCCAGCATGAGCAGAAGACCAGCTGAGACACCCAGTCTTGTGGCTGGAGCAGCTATTGGATTCTTGGACTTTCTGTTCACAGCCAGCCATTGTTAGACCATCTGGACTGAAGCTTTTAAGTCATTTCAATAAATCCCCTTTACAGCCTGCAGCGGTGGCGCACGCCTTAATCCCAGCACTCGGGAGGCAGAGGCAGGCGGATCTCTGTGAGTTCAAGACCAGCCTGGTCTACAAGAGCTAGCTCCAGGACAGGACTCTAAAAAAAAAAGCTGCAGAGAAACCCTGTCCTCGAAAAACCAAAAAAAAAAAAAAAAAAAAAAAAAAAAAAAAAAATCCCCTTTACATATATTAGAGCGGGGGGAGGGAAAGAGAGTCATTTTATAAGTTCTGTTACTGTAGAGAACATTGGCTAATTTAGAAAGACCTCAGTTTCCCCAGTTGCATGTGTGGATAAACAGCAATCCTGCCCTACTGTCTCAGTGGAGGCTCTGCCTACTGTGTCTAACACAACTTAAAAGCACTTCAGAAATGAGAGATGTTTATCCTTTGTGTCTAAAGCAAGGGAAATGGCCTGTTTTATTTTCCAAAATAAATCCCAAAGGCATAGACTGCAACACTATCTCTGATGCCAAACCACCCCCTGCTCTGCCAACAGCTCCTGCTGGGTCCCCATTCCCCATAAATGCTCTGCATTTCCAGGTCAGATTCTTGATTCCCCCCAGGCTGGTCTGCACTCTGCCCCCCCCCCCCACCTTCACTGACAATCCCAATGGGAGGATTTTGCTGCAGCGGACGGATGGGGATTCACATAGTCCCAGTCCTTCAGGATTCGATTCTCTGCTCTGTAAGGAGTACTCCCGGGATCAAACGCAGGCTGACAGGCTTGGCAGCAAGCACCCTTACCCACTGAGCCATTTGTTCTAGCCCCCTAAACCCCAATTTTGATACTTTAAATCTGTGAGAGTGTAGTTCATAATGGAGTACACTGAACACTGTATACAGATTCTCGAATGTTCACCAACACCTTGTGAATAATATCCTTTTTTTTTCCTTTTTAGCCAACATCAAATTTTATTTGAAATCTCAGTGTTTTCATATTATTGCTCAATTTAAGGTCAGGTTTTATCCTTCATTATTGATAATTTACTTGCATCCAGTCTCTAGATTGGATTCATCTAATGTGAAAATTGTCAACAAATACAATTATATATGCTTCTCTGACTTTTAGTGGACGCTACCCTCTTCTTTTCTAGCATTTTGAAATTTATGTCCTTCACATCATGTATCTTGATTCCATCATTTCCCTGTCCCTCATCTTCCCTCTGCCCCTGCAACCATCCCTCACCCCCAATAAAACAAAATTTAAGACAAAAAAATAGAAAAGAAAGTGTTGTTGTGGAAGCTGAAGTGTGCCAGAGTGGTTCACACAGTAAACCCCTTTGTCCATATATTTTACTTGCAAGTGTTCATTGCAAAGAGAGACCTGATCTGGGTTCAAGGTCTCTGGTTTCTACTACACTATCGATGCTGGGGCCTTCACTGGGACTCTTCTTGGATAACCTGTTGCTTGCTCTGTGTTGTGGAGATCCTGCAGCTTTGGGTATGCAGGTCAGACCCCCTCAAGAGCTCTAGCAGATCCCAGATGGGGTGGATGTTGGGGTGGGCCAAACCACAATCCTGGTTCCGGGCCTGGGCAGCTGCAAGGTTGGTCTGCCTATCTGGTGAATAATCTTTAATGATTCTTTATAGATGGATGCTTAGCTCAAAGAGGTTCACTTTTCCCATAGTGTAGTGGCAGAGCCGTAACTTGGGTCTAGACACTCTGCTATTGTTATTCTTTGTACCCTGTTGAGAACTGATTTGAGAAATGGCATTAGAATTGTATTAATGCCTGGTTTAAATATTCTGAAGCAGGCATAGGGTGTCAAGGATGTGGACCCTGAAGTTATTTCGACATGAGCCTGAGTATTAGCTTCACACTTCCCCCCTGTGTACAGATAACTGACCTCACTCTCCAACCTGCGATGGTACATCAAGACTGCTGTTGTCAACACAGGCAACTGGGGAAACTGAGGCCTTTCTAGATCAGGGTAGTGTGTGAAATTCTCTTGCCGGTCTTACCCGAGGTTTGCTGGTGGAGTGTGGTATGACCCTGAAGAATTAACATCATCTCCCTGTTTGTCCATGAGCCCATGGAATGGCAGCTGGTTGTCTCCATGAGTTTATTGAGAGTCAGTGCTGCATCTGTAATGTGCGACTCACAACCACACATGTCATAAGCATGTGTGAAAAGACACACGACACATTTACAGCTAGCAAATGCAAGCCACTATTATTAGCCAGAGAGTTAACATGGGAGCATTTCACCAGTGGGAGATTTGTGTTTTGTCAGGCATAATTTAAGCAAAAACAAAACAACAAAACAAAAAAGAAACCAAACAAGTTGTAGAATTTTTCATCTGAATTCAATTTTTTTCCCACTTGGTTTTTAAATTAAGTAATAGTGGGATACCTACTCGATTGCTTGAAGTTCAAGTGACACATCAAAAGCCAAGTGGCCTTTAATTGCTCCGTGGTAGGAGCTGAGTCACTGTCAGATACTGGGTAGAGATGACAAAGGGACAAATTGTTCCTTGGTGCTTGGAAATTACCTCTATATCTTTTCGTCTTAGAGTGGCAATCTTTCCTCTGGCCTTGAAGGTCAAGAACTCTCCTCTGGGTGCTCCTTGTCAAAGCAATGGCTGGAATCATGAGTGCAAGGACTTAGGTACTTGGAGACAGATAACACCAGATTTCTGGAGGGAGTTTGGTCCGGTTCTCTTTCTCCCTGGGGGCTAGCTGACCTTATTCCCACTTCCTGACTGTAAATGAGACTTGTCGTGTTCAAGAGGCCATTTTGCTTGGACCTCTCCTGACCTCCCTTGATAGATGTGAAATGAATCAGTCACAGAGCTCAGGGTCACACAGTCAGCGCATGGCAGAAGGTGGAAGAAAGATGCCCTCAGCATCAGTTCTCGGCCACTTGACTCGCTGAGCCCAGAAGCTGCAATGACTTTTTTTTGCTCTCTCGCCTTATTTCTTACAAACTGGAGATTGGAGCCTTTTTTTTTTTTTTTTTTTTTTTAACTCTAAATCCTTTGGCTGTAACTCTACCACTTTTTCTCTTGGGGACATGAAGAGTGAGCGGCTCCAGGTGGCAGGATGTGTAAACACAGAGGATCCCAGTGGGGCAGGATGGAGGATGTGAGTATCTGCAATCAGCCACTGTCCTGGTCACAAGTGTCCTCCGGCTATGCCTGGGGAGAAACCTGGACCGGCTGCTTGCTGCTGCCCTGGGCTACCACCTGCCTTAGATAGGGACAGTAGTTACTGTGTGACTCATCTCTTTCTGTCTTCCTCACTTCCTTCCTCTTACCTTCTCTGAGGACTCTGTAGGCTGTCTGGTCCAGGAAGAAACGGAGGGGAATTCCTGGCACCTCTGTACTATGTGAGTACGGAGAGAACACTAATGCCAAGGGAAGTGAGGTGTCGGAGTCATAATTGCAGGGCTTTAGGATTCTAATCCCCATATTCCATGCCAGATCTCCAGGGCCATGGCTCAGAGCTGACCCACTAGGAGCAGAGACCTCTTCTCTCCAGGAACATCTTCCTGCCTTCAGAGGACTCTAGAGTTTGTGCTGCACAAATGGTGGCCCCAGGGTCTGCTTCTACTGATCTGCTGGTTTGGGTTTTCTTTTAAACTTCCCTGCCTCTCTGGGCTTCCACTGCCCTCCCTGGCCAGTTTAGATGGGGTGTGTCCAACTAGAGCAGTTTATACGTCAGTCTTAGATTGTAAGTCAGTTTCAAGTCCAAAAATGTTTCCCACTCATACACACAAAGGATGCCCTTGTGGAAAGATTTTCAGGAAAGAGACTCTCTACATCTGAATAGTTTTCTGTATGCTGTGGTTTTCTACTTCCCATCAGGCTCCCTCACCACACACTTCCGGGGAGTGATCCATCACTAGACACAGTTTATAGATCACAAAGTGAGAGACAGGATCTTCTGTCTCCCTTGAAGAGAGTCTGAGCAGAGAGCAGGGAAGACAGCTTGGTCCACCCTGAACCTTTTGGGAGTCAGTTCTCTCCTGCCACCATGTGGGTCCCAGGGATGAGACTTATGTTGTCATGTTTGATGACCTTCACTGAGCCATCTTGCTGGCCCTGGGAGCTGAGTCTCTTTCTACCTTCTTTCTTGACAGTCACTAGGTGTGTGACCTCTAGTAAGTCACAGACTTTCTCCTTATGTCATTTCCTCATCTGCCACGGGAGAGGAATGGGGGTCAAAGGCCTCTTCAAGGGAGCTCTTCAGTTAGCACCCATCTTCTTAATAAAGACATAGAGAGGCTAAGGGACCAATGGGGGAAGAAGGGAAGAGAAGTTTCAATCAGTAAGGATTCTGTGATCTTGGGAGAGAGAAGCACATGGACCAAAATTGATTAAGAATCATTGGGTTTCTCACTACCAGTGGCCATGCAGTCCTGTCCCAGCCATACAACTGTAATGCCACATTCCGAGGGCCTAGTTGGGTCTTATGCTGGCTCCTTTGCTGTCAGCAAAGTTGGTGGGCTCCCATTAGCTCAGGTAAGCTGTAAGCTGTTTCAGTAGGTATCCCTTCACGGACTTGACCTCTTTGTTCATATTCTCATTCCTCCTACTCTCCACCAGACTTTGGGAGCTCAAGCCTAGAGATTTATCCCTACTACTTGTACTGGCTTTTTTGGAACACACTCTCTTTGGAGGGATACCTTGCTCAGCCTAGATATAATGGGGAGGGCCTTGGTGTGCCTCAGAACAATGGTGCCCGAAACAATGTTCCTGATTTGTTGACTTCCTGGGGGATGACTTTCCTCTCTGAGAAGTGGATGGGGGGGGGGGTGAGGTGGAGGAAGGTGGAGGGAACCAGGAGGAGGGGAGGGAGTGGGAAACTGGGGAGCTGTGATGTGGTATGTAAAATGAGAATAGTAGTTTTTTTAAAAAGAATACAAAAAAAGGTCATTGGGGTTCTTGTGTCAATTAAAATGAATGGCTTCATTTTTTCTCATTTTAAAATTATTATTTGCCTTCTTTAACTTTTGTGGCATATATTTGTTGTTTAACTAGAAAGTTTTGTTTTTTTTTTTTCAAGACAGGGATTTTCTATAGCTTTGGACCCTGTCCTGGAACTAGCTCTTGTAGACCAGGCTGAACTTGAATTTACAGAGATCTGCCTGTCTCTGCCTCCCGAGTGCTGGGATTAAAGGCGTGTGCCACCACTGCCCAGCTGACTATGAAGTTTTTTAAAGATATTTTTATTTGTATGTGGTGTGTGTGTGTGTGTGTGTGTGTGTGTGTGTGTGTGTGTGTGTGTGCATATTCTGGTGCCAGAAGAGGCAAGAAGAGGTCATCATATCCTATGGAGCTAAAGTTATAGGCAGTTTGTGAGCCACTCAAATGTTGATGGAAAGGCAATTCCAGTTCCTCTGGAAGAGCAGCAAATGCTTTTAACTGCTGAGCCTTCTCTTCAGTCCCTAGTAATTTATTTTTTTAAAAAGAAATAGTCTCATGTATTATTCCACAAGGGCCTCCAAAGTAATTTGTAACCCAGGCCTTGCTCTGTACCTTTTGATCCTCTTGCTTCTACCATCCAAGACCTGAGATTACGGGCATGCATCCCTATGCCTGGTTACTGTTGGGGGGTGGTGGTGCCGGGATGAGACACAGAGGCTTCTTTTCCGGTGGCAAGAACTGCAACCTTTAATTTGCCCAGCTAAAGCCCTTTATACTCTATGCTTCTCTGAAAACCAACCGGCCAGAAAGAACACAAACATCCTTGTCAATTTACAGACAACAGGAAGTTCTGCTGCCAGTCAAGGAGAGTGAGGGCAGCTGGATCAAACACATGGTTACAGGGTGCTGGCGACTGAACCCAGAGTTTTGTGCACTCTAGCAAGCCCTCTGCCAACTGAGCTACAGTCCCCCAGCTGGAAGTTTTGAGTCACAGGATGTAATGGTTATGTTTAGCAGTCAATTTGACTGGGTTGAGATATACTGATGAGATTAAACCAAAGCACAACTGTTTCAAGAGAGGCTTAGCTCATGAAGACTTTGGCTTCTTACTCTGTAATGGAGGACAAACCTAATATGCTATTAGGAGGTAGTAGAAGTGTGGAAGTTGGGGTGTAGCTGGAGGATGTAAATCCTGGGTGTTGGCTTCAGGAGGAGTAGTCTTCTACTTCCTCTATTCTTTCTTCTTTTCTTTTTCACTCCTCTGTCTCCTTTTGTAGCCTACTTGTATGTGATAAGGGAATGAAATAAAATAGAATATTCCATAGCTTAAAAGTTCAAATGAACAGCTAGTGTGGTGGCCCATGCTTTTTAACACAAGCTCTCTGGAGACAGAGGCCATCATGCTAAGTGGCAAACACTTTTTACCTGCTGAGCCATGCGGCTTGCTTAAGTTCCATTTGTTAAAGGTCTTCAAAGCCCAGGTGATGGATTTGGATGGTCAGAGGTTACATGATACAATAAAACATTTAATAGTCTTGGTACTGAATTAATGGTCCTATCACCTCTTTACTATACCTAATCTTAGGCAAATTATTTGAATCTCAGCGTCTCATTTCCTCATCTCTAATGGAAGTGGGAGAATTATGGAAAGGATAAAATAAAGCATTGTATAAAAATAGATATGGTTAGTGACAACTATGATGGAGAGTCTCAAGCTCGGGACGGAAGTGAGGCTCCTGGAAGCGATTATTGATGCCATAGTGGGAGAGGGTAACTAGAAGTTAAGTAGGCACGGCACAGTCTCAGAGGTGCAGGTATCAGGGTGCACGGAGAATATTCTGGCAGATGAAACAAAGGCCAGAGTTTGGAACATTCAAAGCATAACACTGTTAGGTACAGTCAGAGCTACATTAGGAGAGGACTAAGGCCATGTAACCAGTGTGACTCCATCTTTATCTTACTAGCAACATGATGGTTTTTAAAGCATTTCTATCAGGGGCGTAGATATAGGTTTTCCTATGCAAAGAACATGTGGTCGATTTGTAAGAACGAGATTAGAGAGTAGTCAGAGCAGTTTGGGGAAAGTTTAGGTGACATGATGCTAGCTTGGTGATTGTGATGGAAATGATGGAACTGAACCAGGGTAGAGAGATTGGAAAGCAGACTCGGTTTTGGTGATAGGTAGTCAGGACCGCTGAGAGAGGCAGACCTCAGTCCTCCCAAGGATGAGCTCCCTATGTTTTTAATTCGTACCAAGTGGTTAATCTAAAAAGATAAGCAGAGTAGCAACATAAATGGGACTCAAGGTTGTATTTATATATTTGCATGTAATAATGAAGAAAGAAAGAGAAAAAAAGGGAGGGTGAGGAGGAGATGCTGGTGGCTAGGGAAGGCGATTTGTGGGAGGAATGAGGTAGGAGGTGTATATAATCAAAACACACACAAATTCTCCAAGAATTAATAGACATATTACTTTCAAAAAGGGATGGCAGTGAAAACCAATGAAGGTATTAAAGTTTGCCATAAGGTTTTAAATGAGGGTGCTCTATCTATTGCATTAGGGAAGCTAGAAGGGGACCAGCATAGTAGGGAAGGTGATGAGCATATTTTGAGTGTCTGGCATTTGAGTTGCCTTTGAGACATTTCCCTAGAGATATAAAGTAGCTGACTGGATACATTTGACGATGATTGATTGATCAGGCTGTGTACCTGCAGTTTCCTGTCACGGTCTACCTATGTGTGGTGACAGGTGTCCTGCTGCTACTTTGACTCCCTTGTCTCCAACTGGGAATGCCTCATCTTCCTCCACACACTATCTGGTTCACAGTTTCTAACGGCACAGGCACCCCGCTTGTCATTCATCGTACAATCTGGGTATCACGTTTGGGAATTTCCCCTTTGTTTTGTTTCCCAAATTTAATTAGTCACAAAATTCATTTTCCCTCCTTTAAAATACCTTTTGTATCTTTTTTTTTTTTAATTTTTGTTTTCTTTCAAAACCTTCGGTGTATGAGTGTTTTTGCCCCGTGTGTATGTGTATGTCTGAAGAGGGTTGTCAGATCCCCTGGAACCTGGAGTTCTGATGGTTGTGAACCACCATGTGGATACTGGGAGGAAACAAACTGTGTCCTTTGTAAGAGCAACATGTGCTCTTAACTGATGAACCATCTCCCTCCAAGGCCTCCCACCCATTTTGTGAGACTGAATCTCACTGTATATTCATGGCTGGTCTGGAACTCACTATAGAAATCAGACTGGACTTTAACCTTACAGAGCTCTGCCTGCCCTCTCCCTCTCAATCTCTGGAATTTAAAGGCCATATGCTGCAGACCTGACTTTTTTAATTATTAAAACATGTTTAAGTTAGCATGCAATGTGGTAGGTGTCATTACCAACGTGTTCATTTTTTTTGTTCATTTTGTTCATTATACTGTTCCTTAGCCAATGCTCCTCCTCCACTGCCTCTAACCCATTCCAAGAATCAGCCTCCCCCCCTTTAATCTAATTCAAACCTTTATTATATAAAATACCCTGGCTATAGTGTCCAAGTTCTGTCTCCTGCTTCTGGCTACTATCCAGAACATGATTAAAGTTAGTCTCTTACAGGTGATTTCCTCCAGTCTATTCCTCCCCACACACCTTTGGGTGGCTCCCCATTGGCCCAAGGTGAAAATCAACTGGCTGTGGTTTAGAGTTCAAGGCCTTCTGCAGTCTGTTTCCAACTCTACCGCTTCCCCCCAGTGCTGGCTGTCAAGTCATGTGTCTGCTGGATGCAAATCATAAGCACTGATCATTGAGTTATACTCAGCTCTCATACTTTAAACGCTCTTTTGGGGGTGGGAAGATAGCTCAGTGGGTAAAGTACTAGCTGTTGAAGCATGAGTACCCAACTCTGTACTCCTAGCGCCCATGCAAAGGCCTGGACACCGCCTGTAAGCCCCTGCCACTAGGACATGGGACACACTGGCTGTTACTCTATTTGAAACCTCAATAGAGATGTCATCTCAAACAAGAGAAGAAAAAAAAATGGAGAAGAAGCGAAGCGATATATGTAGACATTCCCACACCAACATCAACTTCCGTATACACCCATGTGGGTGAGTGCTCCTTCATTGCCTAGATCCATCCCTGAGTAATACAAAGGCCCTTGTTCATGATGAATGTCTGCTCCAAATCGTGGTCACAGAGCATGTGAGAGTGGGCCTTTGGATTGGAGCATGGACGGGTTCTGGATAGGTCTCGCCTCTGCCTTTGTTTCCTTTTTCTGCTCTACCTGATTTGTCACTGGAGAAGAGTCCCCACTGGACTTTGAGCATTTTCCCTTCAGGCACTTGCTCTTAAGTAGGAACAAATGCCCTCAAGGAACAAGCGGGTCACTAAACCAACCCGAAGCACCTCCCTCCACTGTGCCTCTGCCCTGTTTTGCTCACAGGCAGAGTACCGCCTCATAATGATCCCATTGTGATGTAAGACTAACAGACCCCACATCTTCTGTAGCCAGTAAAACAGCAGTTCTGAGCATGCAGCTTCTTCTAAGAGCCCTCAAGAAGCCAAAGGCATCACACCCCAATCATAACTGAGTTTTATGGGGGACAAGCATGGCCTTGGGCTGATTTCATCTGGAAAATGTCATATTAGGAAAGCAGTGATCTGCCCACTGAGGTTCGCAAGGGTGAAGAAGAAGCTGGATCCCTGGAACTTGGAAAGGGTGGAAGGAGGAGGACAGAATTGTCTTGGACCTGCACATACACAATGCCTACTCACACATCCAACACACACACACACATTAGAGAGAGAGAGCGAGAGAGGAGAGAGAGAGAGAGAGAGAGAGAGAGGAGAGAGAGAGAGAGAGAGAGAGAGAGGAGAGAGAGAGAGAGAGAGGATCAGTAAACGGATGCTGAGAGGCTGGTGACACTCTGGGAAGATGCACAGTGGTCTATCAGGAGGCCACATAGGAAGAGCCAGAGGAGTTGGCGGTATAGACGTTTCTAGGGAGTTGTCTTGCTTTCTATTCTGAGCAGATGGGATTTAAAACACCTGTGGGCCAATGAGGTGCCTGTTTGCAGCAGGTAGTTGACATTTAGGTGTGGGTTTCAAGAATGATGCTGAAGTGAAGCTGATGTAAGCTGGAGTCGTATGTAGAAAGGAGAGAGCCGGAGCTGTGGAAGGGGTTGAGCTATTTTAGGAAGAAGGGAAAGTGAGGTTTGTGAAATTCCCATGTGTAGTGGGCAGAGGAAGAAAGTAGGGGAAGCAGGAGATGTGCCCGCAGAGAGGAAGCCCAAGAGTCCAGGGCGGGAAGAGCTTCAGGAAGGGTGGAGTGGTTAGTGGGTGAATGTGCTGAACTGTACTTCCTGGATAGAAAGGGAAGCCATGGACTCTGGAATTCAGGATTACCTTTCACGGTGTGTGTGTGTGTGTGTGTGTGTGTGTGTGTGTGTGTGCGTACGTGTGTGTGTGTGCTTGACATGGGTGGAGAATTGATTCCCAGAAGCCAGTGTGCTGAGGATGATCTTACCTCTTTCCAGAACTCCACAAAACATTTGACCAGTTTTCTTATTCTTGCTTTAAAAAGAAAAAAAAAATCATTTTTAAGGAATCCAATTATCCAACAAAGACTAAGTCCCGAAACATGGATTATCTTAATTCTGAAAGTTGTCCCTCAAAGGACAGCTTTAGTTATTATTACTTTTTTGGGTGGTTATTTGACATGAATAAGACATTCTCCAGTCTTTTGAACACTTGCATGTTTGGAGCAGCCATTGTGAAATTCCTGGGGTGGATTTACTTCTGAATCTGTAAACAGGAGTCTTCAGAGCTGCCTTTGCTTGCTGGTGAGAGAAGGCCCATTTCTGGGGAGTCCTGACTCTGCTCATCCTTTCAAACAACCTCGTAAGGTCCTAGATGATGGAAATCCAAGGGAGACGGTTTCCGAAACAGTACGGTGAAATGGGTCTGTTCGTGGGCAATGGCATTCTTTAATACTGGGAACTCTTTTTCTACGATATATTGTTTTCATTTTCTTCTTTTTCTTTGTGCCTGTGCTTGGTTTGTGTGTGAATATGGGCAGGGTGGAGGTCGGAGGATAACCTCCAGTGTGAGTTCTCACCCTCCATCTTGATCTTCCACTGAGTACACCAGGCTAGCCCACTTAAAAGTTTCCAGGGATTAGAAGGGCTGGGATTACAGATGTGTGCTACCACATCTGACGTTATGTGGGTTTGAGGATCTGGACCTGTGTCCTCGAGCTTGCGGAGTAAGCAGTTTATTCATTGAACTTCTTTCTGGCTCATTATGCATTGTGTGTATTTGGATATGAATAAACATCTGTGAAATTAAATAACTAGGTTGCATTATCTAGTGTGTTCGGTTTTTGTATTCTCTTTTAGTGAGTGTGTGTTTGTGTGTGTATGTATGCGCAGTGTGTTTGTGCACGCATATTTCTGTGTGTGTGCACTTGGGCTGTCCACCAGAAGACATCAGGTGCTCAGTTTTATCCTTCTCTACCTTAGCACTTTGAGACAGAGTCTCTCACTGAACTTGGAGCTAGTCTGGCTGCAATACACTCCAAGTAATCCTCCTGTCTCCACACTTCACAGTGTTGGGGTTACAGGCAAACATGTCATACCCAAGTGTTTGCATAGGTGCTAAGGATTGCAACTCTGCTTGCACGGCAAGTGATCTTACCTACTGAGCAATCTTTCCAGCTTCTCCTTTTCCTTTTGTATTTTATACTCTATTTTAAATTTGCTTTTGTATTATGAAATACAATACAGAGAAGCAGAAAGGATACTACAAAGAACCTATGTAAATTTAACACTCAATTTATTGCCATATTTTCTTCTCAGGTAAATATATGTATTTAATTGTTTTTTGGAATCTGAGAGTTTGGCTGCAGGGCCCTCTTAGATGACAATAATGTATTGCTGCTCAAATTCCTTGTGTAATATGGGATAGTACTCACACACAATCTAGACATAGCCTCCTGTGTACTTTAGATATTCTATGGAGTATTGATACTATCAAGCACACTACAAATACCGTGTGAATCACCACTAGACTACATAGTTCAGAGAAGAATAGCAAGAGACAGTGTGTGAATGTTCAGCATAGGTGCTTTCAAAAACTTTTTTATGATTCATGGCCACTTGAATCTACAGATGTGAATCTGAGAATTCTGAAGGTCAAAATATATATACATAAAAAAGAAGCAGGGAACTACCGACAGCCATTAAGGAGAGGATGTGCAAGGGTATTGTCAGGCCTGAAATTCAGATTCAGAAGGGATCTGCTGATTTTTCCTTCATCTCTAAAATGAACTGATGAATAAATACATTTTTAAATAGATGTAGAGGGTTCCCTTCCTCCCTATGGTGGTCAACTGTAATTGTCAACTTGACACAAGCTAGAGTCACTTGGGAAAGGTCTCAATGAGAGGCTGTCTACACTGGGCTGGCTTGTGGGTGTGTTTGTGAGTGACTGTTAATGCCTGTAGGAAGACCCAGTCCACTGTGGATGACACTATTCCCTAGGCATGGGGTGGGGCCCTACAAAAAAAAAGAGATTTGGAAAACATTTAACAGTTACACTTCATCTTCTACAAGCTTCTGTAGAGCCAGGTATAGTGATACACACCTGCAATCTCAAAACTTGGGATGTTTAGGCAGCAGAATTGTGAGTTTAGAGCCAGCCTGGGCTGTGCAGTGAGACCCTGTCTTTAAAACAATACAGAATCACAAGCCAAAACATATACTTCATCTGTAAGTGCTTAACCACACCCTCTAGTGACAAGATTGCAGTGTCATGGCCACCTCGACTGTAATTGTCTTGTAAGTCTCCTCAGTCATCCTGCAAACATTTTATTTCTCTTGTTGAACCCCAGATCCGGTCAAGAGCATCTTTTTCGTGTAGACAACCGTTCTCCACATCCCTTCTTCCTGAGTAGACTGTTGTCCTGATTCGTAGGAATGCTCCTCTTTCTGGATCGAACTGGCTATCTTGGTTGTCTTGCTCCTCTGCATTTCTTTCTTTCTTTCTTTTTTTTTTTTTTTTGTTTTTCGAGACAGGGTTTCCCTGTAGTTTCTAGAGCCTGTCCTGGAACTAGCTCTTGTAGACCAGGCTGGCCTTGAACTCAGAGATCCGCCTGCCTCTGCCTCCTGAGTGCTGGGATTAAAGGCGTGCGCCACCACCGCCCGGCTTCCTCTGCATTCCTTACATCTGAAACTCATAAAGAACTAAATCTTGCCTAGATGCGAAGTTAACCCTGTTGGAGGAAGGTGTCTATGGGTGAGAGTGTCATTTCATATTCTGCCACAAGGGAGGAACATGCTGCCTGGTACCTGCTATGCTGAAGTCATGTGTAGTCACTTGTTTAAGGTGACAACAGTCAGGCCTCTATAAGTAGAAATTATATTTCCCTTTGGGACTGGAGAGTCATCTGTGGATTGATCCTGAGCTACCTATGAATATCTAGTTTACTAGCAACACTTTTTTTAAAAAAAAATACTATTTTCCCAAATTTTGTTTTTAATTGACAATGATTCTCTTGTACTCAGAGGGCATAGTGTAGTGAGTCCATACTTGTGCACATTGTGGACTGACCAAAGCAAGCACATCTATGTCTTCTAACCTGTCTTTTTATGGTAAGAACAGGGTGACTGACTTTTTATCTCGGCAAATCTTAGTGCCGTGCCAGCACGGCAACTGTAGTTTTTCTGAGCAAGGGACGTGGGGATTAACGCACAACACAACTTCAGGTTCTGCAGACAAGCCTTTATTCCACTTTCTCACACAGTCTATATAGCCCTCAGCAGGGGAGGCCGAGCCAGCAAAACAAGAAGCTCATCACCATAGGGGTGATCTTTAGAAACATTGCTGAAAACAACAGATTGGTTTGTTCTTGTTTTTGCTCTTGTTTTCAGAACAACCAACCACAAGAGTGCAAAACAGATCAAGCTGGGGTGAGAAGACCTGTCCTCTAGGGACCCAACATTAGTTCTTTCTAAGTCACAGATATAAGAAACACCAAAGAGCAAACCATCCAAGATAACTAGATTGATCCAGAATGAGGAGCATTCTTATGAATCAGGGCAACAGTCCTCTCAGGAAGAAGGGAAGAGGGGAGCTGTTGACTACACGAAGAGGATGCTCTTGACTGGATCTGGTTTTAGGCAGAAAAAACAAGAAACTTGCAGGACGACTGAGGAGACCTAGACTAGACAATTGTCGTCGAGGCAGGCGTGAAAGTGAGGTCGTGTCACTTGAGGGTGTGGTAAAGCACTTAGAGATGAAATTGCATGTTTTAGCTTGTGACCTGGTTATGCTTTAAAGACAGGGTCCTCTCTGTATAGAACATAGAAATAATCTCTTGATGCGTTTGAAGTGTACACCACATTATTAGTGACCAGTCACTGCTTTGCGACAGAGCTTCTCATCTCTTTGTGCTTGAGATCAGTACCCTTCCTTCTCCCGCTCTGTGCCCTCTCATCTATCTGATTTAACGCTTTCAGCATCCATTGATTATTCTTGCTTGGATCAATATTTCATGAGAAAACAAAAAGTGTCGGGTTTACAATTTTGCCATTTTTTTTCCTATATTGCCAGCCAGTATTTTCTTGTAAATGCAGGGTAAACGTTTACTCCTTCCCCGGCCATTCCATCTCTTGGTTCCTGAGATTTAACCCAGGGTCTTCTGCAAGCTATGTAAGCGCTTGCCTTAGTTTGCCTTCTGCTGCTTGATGCAGTGATGGCCAGAACTAACTTGGGGAGTGAAGGGTTTATTTTATCTTACAACCCTTAGGTCATACTCCATCACAAAAGGGAGTTAGGGCAGGGATGCAAAGCAGGGGCTTGAAGCAGAAACCACAGAGATTGCTGCTTATTAAGGCTTGCTTTCTCTGTGGCTTCTGTCCAACTGGCTTTTTGATACAACCCAAGACTACTAGGCTGGGCCTCCTACATCAATGAGCAATCAAAAGCAGCCCCAGAGACATGCCTAACCAAGATTAACCAGCACAGCACTCTATCACTGAGACATGCCCCTGGCCCTATCCTTGCTCTCCGTTGTAGTTTTCAAATTCAGAAGTTGAGAAAGTCAAGTTTCTTTTAGTGAGTCATTATGGCTCCTGGGTAAAAAATATGCTAAATTATAGTCATTACATTAAACATGTCTAATTAACTACTTTTGTGAGTATGTTATAAGTGTGCAAGTGTGCATGTGTCACGATGCAAGAGGACAGTTTGTGGGAGTCTACCCTGTGGCACCTACGCATTGGCATTAGGTCTTCAGTTCCTTGACCCAAACCTGGGTTTGTGGGTGCTCATGGTCGCTGAGGGTAAACTTAACCTCTTTCAGTGACAGAGCAAGGAAATTTATTTTTCATTCATGCATTCATTTATTCATTCATTCATATATCTATTCATTTATGTGTATGTTGTGTGCGTGCATGCTTGTGTGTGTGTGCGCGCGCGTGTGTGTGCGTGTGTGTGTGTGTGTGTGTGTGTGTGTGTGTGTTTGCTTGTGGAGGCTAGGGGACAGCCTTATATATTGTTCCTCAAATGCTATTCACAGTTTTTCTTTTTTTAAAATTGAGGCAGTTTCCTTTATTGGTCTGGAACCTGGAATTCATCTAATGGGTCTAATAGGCTAGGCTGGTTGGCTAGAGAGGAACGGGATCCACCTGTCTCCGCCTCCCCAACTCTGGGATTACAAATGCACATCATCACACTAGGCTTTTGTTTTTATCATGGTGTCTTCATTAAGGTTTTTATTGCTGTGAAGAGACTCCATAACCGCAGCAACTCTTGATGAAGGAAAACATTTAATTGGGTGGCTTACACTTCAGAGGTGCAGTTCATTGCTATCATGGAGGGACATGGTGTGTGCAGGCAGACATGCTGCTGGAGAAGTAGCCGACAGCCCTACATCTTGATCCAGAGGAAGTGAACTGTCTCACTGGGTGTGGCTTGAGGATTTATGAGACCTCAAAGCCTGACTCCATAGTGACACACTTCCTCCAACAAGACCACACCTACTCCAATCAGGCCGCACCTCATAATAGTACCACTCCTTTTGAGGGCCATATTCTTTCAGACCACCAACCATGGATTCTGGGGATCCAACTCAGGACAATGGCATGATGCTGTAGTCTCAGCTTCTTGGGAGGCTGAGGCCAGAGGACTTCAGGATGAGTTTCAGCACAAGAACAGTGCCTTTTCTCTTCACCCCCCCCAAAATTATATATACATATACTATACATACACACACATAGTATACACATACATATACATATACATATACAAACATTGCTAGTTTACTAATAGAACACTGCGTTTGTTTATCCAATTTTTAAATTTAATCTATATTTTTAAAATTCAACCTCTTTGTGATTATGTTCCTGCACATCTTTTTTTCTATATGGTTATTTTAGTTTATAATAGTTGTTCTGTACTAAATTATATCATCCTATGATAGTCATAGTTTCAAAACAGAGTTCCAGTATTTTCCCTAGCAATAGAATGGTTTAATGAAATCTAAGACTTCTCTGTGGGAGGTACCCCCAAACATCAGTTGCCAAAGTGTTGGCCACAAAATCTGGCGAAGACCTCTTTCTTCTGTGGGGCTGTTTCCAAAATTGCTAGTTTACTTTAGCTCGTTTTCAATTTTAGAGCTTTATTCTAAGGTTTTTACTTTAGGATTAGGCTATGATTTGGATATGTAAAAATAATGGTACAATTCAGAAGTTAAAACTATATAATTAGAGAAACTTGTGTTCAGTCCCTTTCTTTCAATTTTGTCCCTGTTCTATAAGTAATAATTTTCACTTTTTTATTAACGATTTATTCTTATTTATGTGTGTGTGTGTGTGTGTGTGTCTGTGTGAGTCTATGCTATACCTCTGTGGGTACCTCAGATCAGCAGCTGGAGTTACACACTACTTGATGTAGGTGCTGGGAACTGAACTTGGGTCTTCTGGAAGAATAGCAAGTGCACTTACCTGTGAGCCATCTCTCCAGCCCCTTTTATTAGTTTATTTTTTTATGTTTCTGTGGTGTATGCACATGTTCACACATGTGTGGGTGTATGTGTGTGCCTGTGTATGGAAGGCTGGAGGCTGTGTTTGGAGTCTTTTTCATCCTTTTCTACCTTATTCATTGAGACAGGGTCTCTAAACTAAACCAAGAGCTTGACAATATCTTGCTCTAGGAATCCTCTTTCTCTGCCTTTGGAGTGCTGGAATTGCAGGCAGGATGCTGTGCCCACCTGGTATATATGTGGGTGCTGACATTCGAACTCTGATCTTCACATTTGTACAGCAAGCTCTTCATTTGCTGAGAAATCTCTTAGTCCTTATTTATCCCTTTAACGCTTTCATTTTGCAAATAAGTGCCTTTTATAATGCATATAAGAACTATATATGCTATGTCAGTAACATTCTATATTTTCCCTCTTTTAGGCTTTTCTCATTGTTGTTCACCATGAGTTTATATGTCTACCCCCTTCTTTATGCTAGGGATCAAACCCAGGTTTTTATGCATGTTAAACACATGCTCTACCACTGACGTGTACCCCAGGCATGCATGTGCGCATATATATATATATATATATATATATATATATATAGTGATTATCCTAAAATTTGTGTTGACTACGTCCTGTGATTTCTTTTTCTTTCTCTACATTCTTTGTTTGTTTAATTTTTTATTTTTGAGACAGAATCACTTTGTAGTTTTGGATATCATGAAATTCACTATGTGTAGACTGGGCTGGTTTTGAACTCACAGATCCACCTGCCTCTGCCTTCTGAGTGCTGGGATTAAAGGCACGTGTTGCCATGCCTTGTTCTTTACATAAGAAAATCACATTATTTATTGACGTATGTTTTCATTTATGTGCATGTGTCATGGCAAGTGTATGGCAGTCAGAAGACAGTTAGCTGAAGTTGGTTCTTCTTCTACCTGGGTCCTGCTGATTGAATTCAGGTGGTTGCTCTTGGAGACCAGTGTCTACCTTCTGAGCCATTTTGCCAGCTCCTGTTTTGGTGTTCCATATAGGATCTCACTCTTGCCCAGGCTATCCAGGTACGTCCATGTATCCCTGGCTTGCCTTGAACCCATGATAATTTTCTTGCCTCAAGCTCATGAGAGTTAAGATTGTTGGTGTGAGCCACCATTTCTTATTTCTTTATAGTCTTATTTCGTATCTATGTATCTTCAAATAATATACTGTTTTAGTATGCAGATAAAATTGTTTAATGAGGTAATTTCGGTGCATTTCCTTGTTAAATGACACAGGACTGTGAATAAAATTGTTATACCCACACACTTTTAAAATGTTGCTTTTAAAATTTTTATTTATTATTCTTTGAGAATTTTACACTTAAGAACTATATTACAACAATGTATGTCTCTGCTTACACACACACACACACACACACACACACACACACACACGCACACACACACGACCTACTGAGTCTGTTTAGTGTTTCTCCTGTGTACATGTATTTAGGGCTGACCATTGGGATTGGGTAACCTTTCAGGAGGCTCAGCCCTAGAGAAAATTGATTATCCCTTTCTCAGTAGCCATTGATTGTTGACTGTTTCTGCATCCAGGGACGAGGCCCTATGAAGTTTCCATAACCACATTGGCATGTTTACTGGTCTTGTTTAGGCAACCATATTGTTGAATTTTCATGGGCACACTGTCCTTATCATGTTTAGAGGACACTGTCCTAGTGATGTCCTGGTCCTCTGACTCTTATTATCTTTCTGCCCTCTCTTCTATGATGCCAGACATCAAGTTAGGGTCTTGAATATGCTAGGCAAATGATATATATTTTCTGCTGCGAGCTTTCCGATGTACATTAATTTTGTAATCTAGTCATGTTGAGAGACAAAGAAACAGGTCATTCATTTTCATCTTTGTGTAGTGTTCTCTTGATTATAACATTCTACTCTCAGTAGACATTGGGATGTTGCTAGTTTAAAACACTCCTTGAAATTAGATGTATTTATTTGATGAGAATGTGTGTGTGTGTACATGTGACACCAAGTATATGTGATCAGAGCACATGTAAGAGTCAGTTTCCTTATTTTACCATATGAGTCTTTGAGAATGAACTGTGGTTGTCAGGTTTGGCAGCAAGTGCCCTTAATGACTGAGCCATCTCACTAGCCCAAGTGTTTTTAAAATTTCCTTCCTTCCTTCCTTCCTTCCTTCCTTCCTTCCTTCCTTCCTTCCTTCCTTCCTTCCCCCTTTCTCCCTTCCTTCCCCCCTCCCTCCCTCCCTTCCTCCCTGTCTCCCTCCCTCCCTCTTTCTTTTTTTCTCTTTCTCTTTCATTTTGTCCTTCCTTCCTTCCTGAAATTAAGAACAATGCTTCAATAATTATCCTCGTCTGTAGTGCTGGCTTATATATGAAGAGTTTCTTTAGACTGTAAAACTGGTATTGTGGTTGCTGGGTCGTAGAGCATGTGCAAGTTCAACTGTGCTAGGTGTATTGATTAAGACGCAGCTACAGAGGATAATAAACGTTCATTAGAGCAGAAAGGGTTTTTTTTTTAATAGGTTGTTGATCATTTACAGGATTGTTGGTAGGGCTGAAGAAATAAACTCCAGACAGAACTTGTAGGAATGATTCCCAAAGCCACACCAAAGGAGAGGGCCACCAGGGAAGCCACCACTTTCTCTCTCAAGAAGAAGCTGTGCTTTTTGAACCAGAATGCGGCCAATTCAATTCTGGCTCCAAAGCCACAGGGCTTTAGGTACAATTAGGGAACCACTCTAGCTAAATCAAGAAGCCCTGGTTAGACCTGCTGGCTCCAGGACCAAGCTTGTACTCTGAAACCACCTTCTCAAATTGGGAAGTCACCCTTATAATCCTTGCCCACGAAATGAATACCCTCAGCCCTGCCTGGCTTCCCTCTTAACTCAGTTCCATCTCAGGGGGGACACTGGGGGAGTGAAACGTTAATTACAATGGAGGGAGCGCTACTGGCATCTTGGAAATCCTTTCTGAGTTTTCCGTCTTTGAAATCTAGGGGGGCCTGCTAGAAGGAGATTGGAATGAAAGTGAAGCGAACCAGTTTCCAGTATCTGCCACGTGAAGCAGTGCCAACTTCTTTCTCTGGTGCTTGGGCCAATCTGCACTGCTGGCAGCAATGTATGGGAATGTCTGTGGCTCAGTGTCCCCGCCAGAACATGGTTTTGTTGGGTTATTGCTTTTGAAAGGCTATTTTAGCATGATATTAATTTGTGTTCCATGATTAATAGTGAGTTGGTATGTGTCTTATATATTTTGTCTATTGGTGCTTCCTCTTTATAGTAGAGCCACTGTATTTTCCCCGTTCTTCTTCTTCTCTTTTCCCTTTCTCCTGGAATTCTCTAGCCTTCTAGGTAAGGAATCTTTGTTGGGAATTGTCACACATATCTTCACAGGTTCATACCCCACTCTCTTCTAGTGGTGCAAAAGCCAGCGTATTACTCAACTTTAGTAATAGTTTCTTTGCAGTTTGCATTTTTATTGCTTGGTTTTAAACTCAGTCTTGTCCTACCTACCAATCATTAGGTTTTTTTTTCTTTTTTTCTTTTTTTTTTTCGAGACAGGATTTCACTGTGTCGCCCTAGCTGTCCTGGACCTCACCCTGTAGACGAGGCTGGCCTTGAACTCATGACGATCTGCCTGCTTCTGCCTCCTGAGTGCTGGGATTAAAGGTGTGAGCCACCACCACAGGGCTCATTAGAATGTTTTAAAAGTCCTGATTTTATTATTAGTTCTTGATTCATCAGAGTAGAATCTATTTATATAGTAGACAGAATTTTGTTGCATTGCTCAGACTGGTCTTGAGTTCCTGTGCTCAGTGATTGTTCTGCTTCTGTCCCAACAGCTGGAACTACACCAGCTAAAACTGGTTTTTATGTACGTGTGGGACAGAAATCCATGTTCTTTTTTTTGCACAAATATCCATTCCCCTGTTCTGCAGTGCCAGGTACATTTGAGCGTGTCTTATTTTCACAGTCCCTTTTTGTTCCACGCGTCTGCTTTTCATCCATTGTGTAGTTTTAAACACACAACCCTAATTGCTCCTAATGCATTTGGCAGAATGCTTTTATTTGCCTAAGCCCCTTTGCATTGACTTTATATACCGTCTAGAATTATTTTAAGTCTCGGAAAATGCCTTATTAAGATTTTTATTAGAATTATATTGAATTTGAAGAGCAATTTGTGTAGAATTTGATATCTCTAACACAGCCTACCTTCTATGTACAATAAAATGATGCCATTATTTTTTTACATTTAGGTCCTTTATTGTGACACTAGAGATTGAACCCAGGGCTTTGTGCATCCTAAGCAAACACTATACAACTGCAATGGCCTCAGCTTTATTTAGATTTTATTTACTATTTTTCATGTACGTTGCATGTCCTTTAATTTTCTCCCCAAAGGTCTTGCATATCTTTCGTTCAGCTAATTCCATTGCTACTGAAAATGACATTCTATTTGGCGAGAGATACTCACTGTGTTGCCTCTGATGGCCTCAAATTCCTGGGCTCCAGGAATCCTCTTTGCTTGGCCTTGTGAGTTGCTAGGATTACAGGTGTATACAGCTGCGCTGGGCTATTGTCCTTGGTTGTAAAGAGCTGTATTTGTATTTCACAATTGAATCCATTTTTGTTTTGCTCTCGTGAGTTGGGAGGTGCTTTCTCTCACCAGTCTGCATATTTTTTTTTTTTTGCTTCATGAATGCTGCTTTGAATGTTATTAACTGCGCTACCCTATCAGTTCAGATAACAATGATTTTCTCCCACTAATGAGATAGAACATGTTGCTCTGTATTCTACTATTGACCTAAGCTTTTGTTCTTGGAAGAGACTCAGCTTGGTCACAGTGCTGTTCTACTTTGCTAACTTGCCAGATGCAGTTTGCCAAGTCTTTGTTCAGGATTTTTGCGCCTATGTCCATGCATGAGACTGACCTTCAATTTTCTTTTCAAAAGTGGCGCTTGCTTAAATTTTTATACTAGCTTAGAAGTTGCATATAAAATGAGTTTGGACAGTGTCCTCTTTTAAACTTTTGTTTATTTTCTTTTGAGGACACTTAAGATCTTCTCATTTAGCACATTGCAAGCACTTGAAGCAGTGCTGTTGCCATGCTGCGCACTAGCCCACGAGAGTGTAAGCATCCTGCATCCTGGAAACCCCGTACCCTTTCCCCACATCCCACCCTAGGCCCTGGCAAGCAGCAGTTTACGTTTTGTCTCCATGAATTTAGTTTCCCCATGTGAGGAAGTTGAAGTAGCAGGTGTCTGTCTGTGGCTGTCTTACTCCACTTAGCATAATGCCCTCTAGTTTTATCCACGCCGTCACGAATGGAAAGGCTTCCTTCTCTTTAAAAGCCTGGTGATATTTCATTGTATATATGCACCACATTTTCTTTCTCCGTTGGTTGTGTGATGGACACTTGGGCTGATTCTGTCCCTTGGCTACTGTGATGTGCATAGTGCTACAGTGCAGACAGGAATGCAAATATTTCTTCGAGATCTTGCTTTCATTTCCTTTGGAAATATATTCAGAAGTCAGATTGCTGGATCATATGGTAATTCTATTTTTAATATTTTGGGGCTCTTTCCAAACTTTCCCATAATGACTCTACCAATTTACATTCTTGCTAACAGTGTGCAAAGGTTTCCTTCTCCCCACTTTCCTGCCCACCAGTGCTTGTTATCTTTTGTTGCTTTCCTTCGTTCTTTCTTTCTTTAATTCTTTTTGATAATAGCTAGCAAACCTGAAGAGATGTTAGTATGGCTTTGATTATAATTTTCCTGATAATTAATTTTTAAGATACCTGCTTTTGGATTTCTTAATGCTACTGGAAGCCATCTGTTTGGCAAGAGGCCAGTCCCTCCGATCTTTATCATTTTGTTGCTGGGAGCTCTTGGGAGGGTAACTTACAGATCTGAGACCCGATGTCCTCCTAAGTAAGCTGGGTGTAGCGGAGCGTATTGTCCTTGCCTTGGAGACTGGTTGCACTATTCTGAGCATTTAGCAGTCTACTTTATTTAGGCTTTCAGTATAATTCTTCCAAGAAAAATAATCTCAAAAGCTGGCTTAAGGGAAGATGCTGTCCGGGGGTTGTTTCCAAGTAGACTTTCCTCTTATTGTGAATTAGGTAAAGAGGACGGACAAGTGTGTGGAGATGATCTCTGTCTATAAAGTTGTTAGCACAAATATTGACAATGTACTTCTAAAGTCCAATTCCAAGACACCGAATCATAGACTTTTAGCTCTGGAAGGATCTCACGGGATTATCCTGTCAATGATAACATCAGCTAAGAGGGTACTTTGTTTAGACCTTAATCATCTCCATTTTAAATTGCATGTCAATTTTTTTGTATGTAAATTTTAATTTTTCAACATGAGTCCTTTTTGGTAACCCATACAAAAGACATCTTGAATGACATGAGAAACAGAAATGAAAAGTCAGATTTTCTTATCCAGCCACCCCAGCTCAGTTTTTTTTCCATAGAGGTGTAATTTTCAAAACTTGTATTCTGAGTCCTTTGGTAGTTCCTGCCAGAATTCTAAATAAGGTGACTTTACTTTTATTCCTTGACTTGTAAGTTTCTAAACCATAGCTATTGTGTCTCTGTCACAACAATGGTAAATCTATCTTTTCTTTTTGTTTGTACTGTTTTATTTTTAGTGTCTCTCTTGCCTACTACTACAGGTTTAAACAATTTTGTTTTGAGACAGTCTCACTGTGTAGACCAGGATGGCCTAGAACTCACGGAGATCTACCTCATTCTACCCACTCCCAATGCGGAGATCAATGATGCGCACTACCATACACAGCCAAGCATATTCTTGAACTTTTATATTTTGACCTAGAGCTGGAGTTTTCCATGACTTCTCACTGCGTGCGGTAGGAACACCAGTTCCTCCAGATTTGCCTGCCTTGTTCTGGTTTGATCATCTCTTACCCTCTGGCATCCATATTGGAACACTTCAATGTCTGTTAATCCAGGACCCCCTGAATGGGAGGCAATGAAGCTAGGCACCAAGCCCTCAATGCCTGGTTTCCTAACACACATTATCCTCTGTAACATCCTTTTTTCCCCCATAGCAGAATTCTTTTTTAATTGTTTTTATTGAGCTATATATATTTTTTCTCTGCTTCCCTCCCTTCCTCCTCCCCTCCTTAGACATAAAGCAAAGAAAAACCAGCCTACAATTCACACCACCAGTGAACCTAGACAACAAAGAGGACCCTAACAGAGACATACATGATCTAATCTACATGGGAAGTAGAAAAAGACAAGATCTCCTGAGTAAACTGGGAGCGTGCGGAACGTGTAACATTCTCTTATGCTTTTTGTGGGTGGATTCCAAATATTGAAAGCCAATATGTAAACTAGAATATTAGGATTACGTAAACATATGCTCAGTGGACAACTATGTGATATGACTACATACGTAGAGAAAGAAAGGGATCCTAAGATAATAGAGACCTGGGAACTTGATGGAGAAAACATTTCTCAAAAATTAGCAGGAAGAGGTATTTGTATGAGAGGGGAAAATGGTGACGTTTCTGTAACTAAATCATCCTTGGGGATCTATGGAGATTGGTTGCAGAAACTCAAAGCCAAAATCCATGGGTGCTTAAATCCGTTGCAGCACCACGTATAGCCTAAGTCCATTCTCCCATACTCTAAGTTATGTAGGTTTAATGTCTAACACAAGGTAAGTGTTATAGACTAGTTGTACACTGCATTGCTTAAGGCAGTGCTTCTCAACTTTCCTAATGCTGTGACCCTTTAATACAGTTCCTCATGTTGTAATGACCCCAGCCGTAAAACTATATCTTTGCTACTTCATAACTAATTTTGTTAGTATTGTGAATCGTAATGTAAATATCTGATATACAGCCCCTGTAAAAGGGTTGTTCAGCCCTGAAAGGGTAGTGATAAACAGGTCGAGATCCTCTGGTTTAGGGAATCATGACAAGAAAAAGAACTATGCGCACATGGTATATACAGATACAGTTTTCTTCTCCTGTTTTATCCATGGGAAGACCCAGGGTGGGTCTTCCATCCTTACTTACGTCTCTTTGTAAACATTCTCACAGACATGCTCAGAGTGTGTTTTCTAGATACTTCCAAATTCAGTCAACTTGGCATTGAAGTTCCACAACTACCCACTCCTTTCTTGTTTGGCTGAGATATGTTCTTGAACAATGCTTGCAGAGAAGATTGATATGAGATCAGATCAGCCCCAATTTAGATATTACTGTCTAGATTTTATTCTTATTCTTGATAACTTTGGAAAGCATCAAATTTTATGCTTAAGATAAAATTTCCTTGAATCTTAAAGCCCAAATCTCATTGCTTTATGACCTTGACTCATTGCTAAGAGCTTCATTGCTAGACTAGGGATAAAATTCAGTGGCAAAAAAAACTTGCTTAGCATTTGCCAGGTCCTGAGTTCAAATCCTCAGTACAAATTAGGAACATTCAGTGTTGCGGGTGGATGTGTAACTCAGTGGTAGAAATGTCCTGGGTTCATTCCCAAGTATTTAAAAAAAATCCCTTACTAATACGATTCGTGTTTCTCTGTAGGTGTAGTAATTTGGATGAGAATCACCCTCACACTTACATGTTTGACTACCTGGTTTCCAGTTGGTAGAATCGTTTAGGAAGGATTAGGAGGTGTGGCTTTGTTGGGGGAGGTGTGTCAGTCTCTTTGCCATCTACTTGAGGCTCGAGATGTGAGCTCTCAGCTGTTCCTGCTGCCATGCTTTCGTTCCACCATCATGGAGTCAAATCCTCAGAAACTGAAAACCCAATTAAATTTTCATAAGTTTCCTTGGTCATGGTGGTTTGTCACAGCAATAGGAAAGTGACTAAGACTGACGCTGGTACCAGGGAGTGAGCTACTGCTGCTACAGACCTGACATGCTGCTTTATGGAGAAATGTGGAAGAGTTTGGGGCTTTGGACTAAGAAAGTGGTTAAACACTGTAAGAGAGTCTTAATGGGCCATCTTAGTCAGAGCTTAGAAGATAGTGGTGCTGAGAGCAATTGGCCTGTGGAGGCCCAGATCTAGCGGTTTCAGAGAACAATATTAGCAGCTGGCTTAGAGACCATTCTTGTGATGTTTTGGTAAAGAATGTGGCTGCTTTGCCCTTGTCTTAAGAATTTTCCTGAGGCTAAATTCAAAAGCACTGAATTTTTTATAAATAATAATAAATTTAAAATTTTATAAATTTAATAATTTTATAAATTTAAAAAATATTTATTTTTATTTTATTATTTAGTGGAGAAGGTTTCCAGACAGTCCAATATTGACTCTGTCCTGCTGCTGTTAGTAGTCAGTCTTATGCAGGTCTGTAATGAAAAAGAGGAAGTAGGGCAAAAAGATGGACAAACTACACAGTTTGAAGAGGAAGAGAGCATCAGGGAAATTTAATATTGGCGCCTAGGCTTGTACTGAAAGAGACAAAGAGATCAAGGTGAGGGTTGATCTGCATTGGGATAAAAGGAGTGCTGACCTCAGGACAAGGCTTCCAACTTGCAGAAACAGAACAAAAGGCAACAAAAAGGAAATCTGTGCAAATGTGATTCTAGGGTGCCAGGCTCCACCCCAAGCTGGCAGTCAAGCTTACCAGTGTAGTACATGAGGTTATCTAGCTTTAGAGTCACGAAGGATGCATGAGTTAAGGGATTATAGAATCTTCCTCTGTCGTTCCGGATTGCTGCTGAAGCCAGTGTGTGCAGGGGAATCCCTGCCTGGAGGCCTGACAGGTCATTTTGTGAAGTTGTGAAGGTAAGGCTGGATTGGATTGAAGACTACAAGATATTAGAGGTGCCAGAGCTGTGGGACATACACACACACACACACACACACACACACACACACACACACACACACACACTGCAGGCAGCAAAGTTGGAAAACCAGAGTCATCTAAACCCTTGTCATTAGATGGGGCTTCAGGATTTGGAGTTTGCCCTGCTAGGTTTTGATCTTTCCTTGGTCCCGTATTTACTCTCTATGCCCTAATTCCTGTCTTTCTGAATGGTGTTTTGTGTTCTGTGCCATTGTAGTTTGGAAGGGTGTAACTTGATTGTTTGGCTTTATAGGGGTTGTAATTAAGAGAACGTTTTGAGTCTCAGAAAAAACTTTAAACAGTGTTGAGATTGAAAGACTATGGGATCTTTTGAAGTTTGATTAAACACATTTTGCCTTATGACATGCCCATAAGTCTATGGAGGCAGGGAATGGAATGTAGTGGTTTGATGAAAATAGTTCTTATAAGATCATAAATTTGAAGACTTGGCCATAGTTAAACTGTTTGGAATGATTAAGAGATGTGGCCTTGTTGGAGGAGGTGTACCATGGAGTGGGTGGTGGTGGTGATGATGGGAAGAAAGAGCTTTGAGGTTTCCAAAGAATCACACAATTCCCAGTGTGTTCTCTGTTTCCTACGTGTGGATCAAGATGTGAGTTCTCAGCTGTTCCCACCACCATGCCTTTGCTCTACCAATCATGTGCTATAATTTTCCAAATCCATAAACCCAATTAAACAGTTTCTTTTAGAAATTTCCTTGATCATAGTGTTTGGTCATAGCAATAGAAAGGTAACGGAGATGGTAGGCAATTTATTCTTTCTGTAGTCTTTTTAAGTTTGTCATTCTAAGATTTCCTAATGATGTGTACATAGGGATTTTAACCCTTTTTTTCTGGTTTGATAATGTTTAGAGATACGGCTTTCTTTTGTTCTGGACCCTTTTTAATAATTCTCTATCTTGTGTTTTTTCTTGTTTAGATCGGCACTACTTGGACAGTATACTTTATGACTGGTCTTACTGATTCTCCTATCTCCTTAAATATCTGCTGTTAAGTTTGTGACTGAGAAATAAATATTTTTTCTTTTAGCTCTTTGTCAATTAGATTTTCAAAAATATTTTCAAGACTTTTTCTTGTTATTTTTTTGTGATAGAATTCTTATGACTTTTGAAAAACATTTTAAGTAGACACACATATTATAAGGAAAAAGAACCCTATTTAGGTCAGTTTTGGAGAATAGACAGCTCCATTGATAGGGCCTCTGGTAAGGGCTCAGATGCAGGTGTCATTCCGGTAGGTACATGCCTAAGAGGAGGAGATGACATGGAAGGACAGGAGGTTGCCGAGGGACCAGTCTCTTGTTTATGCTTTGTGAGAAAGAGTTTCATTGCATAGCTCAGACTGACCTGGAATTTGTAAACCTCTGGCCTCAGCTTCCAAGTGCTGGGGATCTGGGGTTACAGACACATAACAGCACATCCAGCTATCTTCTGTCTGTCTGTCTGCCTTCCCCTAACCCCCGCCTCTCTCTCACACATATACACTCACTCTACCTCAAGGAAGACTCATTTAGTGAGACCAGCATTAATCCCTTTCAAAAGTTATGCCCTCAATAACCTAATTACTCCCCATTAGGTACTTTCTCTCCCTCTACCACTCTGCGAACTAAACATCCAACACACAGGCTTCTGGGAACAAACTACATCTAAATCCCAGAAATGAGCTCTAGCATTTGTCTGAGAAACTAAGCAGGAAACACTGACAGTTTTTGCTATTGCCTGTATCATGTTTTCTCTAGGGTCTTTTGTTTATTCCTCTCTCCAGGGTTATTATATGCATTCCCAATTAAGTATCACCTAATTGATTAAGATGAATATCCTTAGTTTTTACTCTGAGCTAACCCTGAGACAGACAGATGAGGTTTCTAACCTCCTGGACCTGTGTAGGGAAGAAGTCGCAATCATGTAAATTGACACGTGAGCAAAAACTTCAGTGAGCAGTGTCACGAAGGAAATGAGCAGGGTGACGTAGGGGTGAGTGACAAGGATGTGTTCGTTAGAGCCAGTGGCCAGGAAGGCAGCCGTCAGAATGGTACATGGGACCTGACACTTGGAAGACAGAGTGGCTAGGGAGGCAGGAACAGCTGGGCAGCTATTACAGAGTGTTAGATCATGTGTTCCCAGGTAGGCCCTGGGTGAGGAGTTTGTCTTTAGCGTAATTGCAGCCATGGGAGCATTTTAAGAGGGCCGTGATTGCCTGGTTTATATTCTTAAGCATTTGTGGCTGCTGAGTGGAGACTGCTCAGAGAATGGCAAGAGCAACAACGGGAGGGCTGCGAGGAGACATTGCCATTGTCTTAAGCAAAGAGAACGATGATTGGCTATGGGGGGGTGCATGTCAAGAAATGGTCATGAGGACAACGTGCTGTTAACAAGGTGGTAGAGAACATGTTCTAAAAGAAAATAGTTAGTGAGCTGTTGCTGAAAGTACAGATAATTAGGGTAGAGCAGCAGACGTCACTTTGGCAAAGTGAAGGTGGCATCACTGGTGACATCACCATCTCGGAGCGGGGTAACAGAAGAACTTGGGAGTGGGGCATGCAACAGACCCTTATGTTACAACTTATCCCTACTCTGTATTGATGTCCGTATTCTCTCTGGACATTTCTCCCTGTTCTTATGATTGTGTCAGAAATCATCCCAACGAGAAGCAAATGGTTTTCAGAATCGCTGTTTCTTTTTACATTAGGTCTGATTATCTTCAACCACAAGGGCTTTGAATTCTATTTGTTGGTGGGATCATGTGCGGGGCCTGAGGCTTTGTTCAGCTTGCTGCTGGGTTATTTGGACAGATTAGAACAGGAGTTGTGGAATCATACAGAAGCCAATATAGATTTTGAAGCTATGATTATTCTTTCAGCATATTCATTTTTGAAAGCAAGAAATTAAACACGGACCTGCAAAATTTCCTTCATAGTCTAAACAAGCTTGTTTCTAGGTCACATAACAACATCAATCCCAAACTCTGTGGAGTTAAGGATCAGATTCAGCTGGGAAGGAGCGTGAAGAGACATGAAGGTGATGAAGATGTTCCCATCACTCCAAAAGTGGTCCCTCTTGAGGACTTCTTGTGTGGTGGTTATGGGAGCCACAGCCCCCTTGCTGGCGAGGGAACACACCTGTCAGTCAACCCGTATCTGTGCTCCAGGCTCTCACTCTTTCCCCCTTCTCTAAAATTTGACTTTAAGTTTTATTAAAGTTACACGTGTGTAAAGTAGAATACTAACCTGATTCCACATGGCTGGTTATGAGGTACTTAGGCAGCTGCCATCTCACTATAGACGCTGACTGTGGGCTCTTGTGCATGCGTGTGTGTGTGTGTGTGTGTGTGTGTGTGTGTGCGCGCGCGCGCAAGTGTGCTGATTTCACCAGATTCCGTAGAAAGTCACTGCTGTGTTTTAAACATCATAGAAAGTCACTGCTGTGTTTTAAACATACGTGCATGGATACAATGCAGTATGTTTGACAGACATCTTGATTGAAGAAGGAAACTGAACAGTATTTCCTGCGACTCAGGATTTGTTCGTTTTTACTCGCCTGACCTTCTGAACACAAGTCATCTTTGGCATTCCCCCAATATAGATCAATTCTGATTTCCCTCGCCTTGTCATTCAGTGTTTATCATAGTTCTGCTTTCCGAGATGTGTGGTCTACATGATTAATTTTCTTCTCTTATGCCCGTTTCTCCCCAGAGAATTAATCACTGGCTTCTCACTTGGTTGCTTAGTTTGCTGTGTAATTATCACTAATTCAGTACCAACTCGTCCAGTTTTACATCACTGTTGGTGTGTTCTTCCAGTCCTGGGGACTAAATCTAGGGCCCTGCAAATGCTCAGCAGACACGCTACCTCTGAGCTTCTGCAACCCAGATATGCCCTATTTTGCTTTATTTTTTTAAGGTGTTCTCTTTTGGCTCTGCGATAAATGCAGGAAGTTGATTTGCCGGCTGCCATTACAAGATGGCGCCGAACCCCTGCACCACCGAGTAAACAACTCCATATTAGGCAAGGCTGTAGACAGAACCTCTCGCATGCATGCTTAGTAGTGCAGAGTAATCATGGCCAATCCCGTGGCCGGGGGCATCGAAAGACAAGCGAGTAGCCAATCCAGGCACGACCCGTGTCCGCTCTCCCTATATAAGCGGCTGCCGTTTAGTGCTGGGGCCCCTCACTTCCTGCTCTCCCTTTAACCAAGAGGCTCCAATAAAGCGTGATTTGAGAAGAATCCTCGACTCGGTGGTCGTTCTTCCCTGCTGGTCAGGGGGGTTCACCACAGACAAACATCTATGGTTACCATTTTTTTTTTTTTGATTAATGAACACCAAAGTTGCTTCTTTCTTCACCCACCAGCCTTCTCCCTTTGTGGGTCTGTCCTCTTACTTAATTGGTAGTTTGGTTGAGTATATTGAGGTCTTTATTCTATTTGGAGTTGAGTTTTCTTCAGGGTGATAAGTATGGATCTATTGGGATTCTTCTACATGTAAGCATTCAGTTTGACAAGCACCTTTTGTTGACGATGCTTGCTGATGCTTGCTGTCCTTTCCCAGTGCTTATTTCTGGCTTCTTTATAAAAAAATTGAGGTGTTCATAAGTGTGTGGATTTATTTCTAGGTCTTGAATTTGATCCCACTGATCAAATTCTCTATTTTTGCAATGCCATGCTGTTTTTATTACTATAGCTCTGCAGCACAACTTGAAATTTGTCAAGGTGCTACCTCTAGCAATTCTTTTATTATCGTGATTTTGGCTCTCCTAGTTTTGTGTTGGTTTGCTTGTTTCCATATGAAATTGAAAATATTGTTCTTTAAAAATCTGTAAAGAATTGTCTTGGATTTTGATGGAGATTGCAGGGAATCTGTAGCTTGATTTTGGCAGGATGGCCATTTTTATTATATCAATCCTATTTATCCTTGAGCTTGGGAGATAGTTCTATTTTCTGATGTTTTCTTCAGTGTCTAAAAGTTATCATACAGGTCTTTCACTTGCTTGTTTAGAGTTACTCCAACTTATTTTATATTATTTGATACTGTTGTGAAAGGTAGTGTTTCTCTCACTTCTTTCTTAGTCCATTTGTCAATTGTATGTAGGAGGGCTACTGATTTTTGTGAGTTAATTTTGTATCCAGCTGCTTTGCTGAAAGTATTTATCAGCTGTAGGAGTCAGCTGGTGGGATTTTTAGGGCAACTTATGTATACTATCATATCATCTGTATATAAAGAACTTCCTTTCCAGTTTGTATCCCCTCATTCTCCGTAAGTTGTCTTATTGCTCTAGCTAAGACATCAAGTACTATATTAAATAGGCATAGAGAGAATGGACAACCTTGTCTTGCTCTTGATTTTAGTGGAATTGCTTTGTGTTTTTCTCCATTTAAGTTGATGTTTGCTATAGACTTGCTTCAAACTACTTTTTTTTTTCATTTCTAGATATGTCCTTTGTATCCCTAATTTCTCCAGGACTTTTATCATGAAGTGGTGTTAGATTTTGTCAAAGGCTTTTTCTACATCTCATAAGATGCATGGATTTGTCTTTCAATTTGTTTATTTGGTGGATTTATTGACTTTTGTATATTGAACCAAACCTACATCTCTGGAATGAAGTCTACTTAATCACAGTAGATGATCTTTTTAATGTGTTCTTGGATTTGACTTACAAATATTTTATCGATAATTTTTGCATCTATAATCATAAGGAAAATTGGTCTGTAATACACTTTCTTTGTTGGGCCTTTATGTGGTTTGGGTATCAGGATAACTGTGGCATGGTAAAGAAATTGGGCAATGTTTCTTCTGTTTCTATTTTATGAAATAATTTGTAGAATATTGGCATTAACTCTTCTTTGAAAGTGTGATAGAATTCTGAACTAAAGCCATCTTGCCCTGGGCTCTTTTTGGTTGCGAGTCTTTTATGACTGCTTTTATTACAGTCACTAGAGATTATAGGTCTGTTTAAATTGTTTACTTGATCTTGACTTAACTTTGGTAAGTAGTATATATCAATCAAATTTTCCATTCCGTTTAGATTTTTTCCAATTTGGTAGAGTACACATTTTAAGAGTATATCCTTAGAATTCTCTGGATTTTTTTTTTTTTGGTGTCTGTTATGTTCCCCCTTTTCATCTCTAATTTTAGTAATTTGGGCATTTTTCTCTATGTTTTAGTTAATTTGAATAAATTTTGTCAATATTGCTGATTTTCTCAAAGAATCAACTCTTTGTTTCATTAATCCTCTGCTTTATATTTGTTTGTTTCTATTTTTGTGATGTAAGCCTTGAGTTTGATTATTTTTTTGTCATCTCCTCCTTGGGTATGATTTATTTCCTTTGTTCTAGAGCTTTCAGGTGTGCTGTTAATTTATTAGTATGAGTTTATTCTATTTTTTAAACGTAGGCACTTAGTGCTATAAACTTGCCTCTTAGAACAGCCTTTATTGTTTCTCATAAGTTGGGTGTGTTGTATATTCATTTTCATTTAATTTTAGAAAGTCTCTAATTTCTTTCTTTCTGTCTTGATCTACTTTCATTCAGTAGTGAGTTGTTCTGTTTCCAAAAGTTTGTAAACTTTCTGTTGTTGACATTCAGTTTTAACCTGTGGTGGCCAGGTAGGATACAGGGTGTTATTTCAATTTCCTAGTATATGTTGAGACTTGCTCTGTGTCCGAATATGTGATCAGTTTCAGAGAAAGGTCCATGAGGTGCTGAGAAGAAGGTATATTCTTTTTAGTTTGGGTGAAAACTTCTGTAAGTATCTACTAGGTCCATTTGGTTTATAACATCAATTAGTTCTAGCATTTCTTTGTTTAGTTTTTGTCTGGATGACCTATTTGTAAGAGTGGGGTATTGAAGTCTTCCACTATCAGTGTATGAGGGTCAATATATTATTTAAACTATATTCATGTTTCTTTTAAGATATTGGGTGCCCTTGTGTTTGGAGCAGTGTCCCCTTGGTTGATTTTTACTTTAATAAGTATGTAGTGTCATTCCCTATCTCTTCTGATGAGTTTTGGTTTGAAGTCTATTTTGTCAAGTCTTAAACCAGCTATCCTGTCTTTCCTTCTTAGGTCAATTTGCTTGGAATATCTTTTTCATCCTCTTACCCTGAAGTAATGTCTATCCTTGAAAGTAAGATATATTTCTTGGATGCAGCAGAAGGATGGATCCTGTTTTCACATCTGTGCTGTTAGTCTGTGTCTTTTATTGGGGAATTAAGAACACTGATGTTGAGAGGTATCAACTAACAGTGTTTGTGGAGTCATGCTATTTTGTTGGTGTGTGTGTGTTTCTCCTTCTTTGATTTGCTGGTCTTAGATTATTTATTCCTTGTGTTTAGGTTGGAGTTTTCCTGCCAGCACCTTCTGTAGAACTGGATTTGTAGATAAATATTGCTTTAGTTTTTTTTTTTTTTATCATGGAATGTTTTATTTTCTCCATCTATTGTGTCAGAAATTTTTGCTGGCTGTAGTAGTCTGGGCTGGCACCTGTGGTCTCTTAGAGTCTATAGCACATCTGTCCAGGCCTTTCTGGTTTTGAGAATCTTTATTGAAATGTTAGGTGATATATTAATAGGGCTTCCTTTATATGCTAGTTGGGTCTTTTCCCCTTCCAGCTTTTAAATTTTTACTGATGTATTTTTTTTTTTTTTAGGTATGAGTGCTATGTCGGCATGTATGCCTGTATGACAAAAGTGAGCATTATCTCCCATTATAGATGGTCGTAAACTATCATGTGGTTGCCAGGAATTGAACTCAGACATCTGGAAGAGCAGCCAGTGCTCTTAACCGCTGAACCATCTCTACACCCCTTGAGCCATCTCTCCACCTCTCCCCCAGAGCTGCTGCTTCTCCTTCTTCTTCTCTTCCTTTTTCTTCTTTCTTTTTTCTTTTTTCATTCTTTCTTTCTTTTTTTTTTTCTGAGACAAGGTTTCTCTGTGTAGTTCTAGCTGTCCTGGAACTTACTCTGCAAACCAGGCTGGCCTCACACAGTGATCTGACTGCCTTGGCCTCTTAAGTACTGGGATTAAAGGTGCGCACCACCACTACCTGGCTCCTTGAAGGTTTTCATATATATATTTTTTTGTTTTGTACATTTTGTGTTTTGGTTATTATGTGCTGAAGGAACATTCTTTTCTGGTCCAGTCTTTTTTGGTGTTTCTGTTTTCTTCTTCTATCTTTATGGGTATCTCCTTCTTTTAGGTTAGGGAAATTTTCTGTGATTTTGCTGAAAATATTTTCTGTGTCTTTGACCTGGGTTTCTACTCCTTCTTCTATTCCTATTATTCTTAGATTTGGCCTCTTGATAGTATCCCGAATTTCCTGAATGTTTTATAACAGGATTTTTTTTTTAGATTTAGCATTTTCTTTGACCAATGTATTCATTTCTTCTATCTTGTCTTCAATGCCTATAGTTCTCTTTTTTTCATATCTTATATTCTGTTGGTGAGGTTTGCTTCTAAGGTTCATTTTTGAGTTCCTAAAATTTTCATTTTCCTGTTTCTCTCAATTTCAGTTTTCTTTATTGATTCTCTTTCCACTTGCAGGTCTTGAACTGTTTTATTCATTTCCTTATACTATTTGTGCTTTCATGAATTTCTTTAAGTGATTTATTCATATTTTCTTTTCAAGGACCTTTATCATGTTCATCAAGGCTATTTTAAGGTATTTTCCTCAAGCTTCAGCTACATTGCAATACTCAGTGTCTCCTGTGGTAGGATTGCTGGGCTCTAGTGGAGATATATTGTCCTGGTTCTTACTGATTGTGTTTTTACATTGGCATCTAGGTCTTGTCTTTGTTAGGTGCCTTTCTGTGCTCCTCTTTGTTTCTTAGAAGACTGTGGTGGCTATGTGTTGCCTGGTAGGAAATCCTTCTGGGATCCTGATAGGCGTGATGATTGGGGATTCTGGGTAAACTGTGTTCTTAGGTATTGATATCTGACACTTAGGGATAGGGAAGAGCTGGAGTAGGGGTTAGGGGTTCACAAGAGGGAGGAAAGCAGGGTGTTCCATCAGGAGCTGCTCAGTCCCCTGAGAATTGCGACAGAGAGGAAAGAAAGCCCATAGTAGGAAGTCTGCTATAGAGCTGGGAATCAGACTGGGGAATTGGGTACGGAGGAGAGGTGGGAGATTGAAGATCTAAAGCTCCCTACTTGTATGGCTGACCTACTAGCCTCTCTGTTGGGCTTGGCTAGTGGGTCTCCAGAGAATGCCTGCTGGAGCTGGGGACTGGGATCCCAGAATGAGATGGGGGGAAGGTTAGAGGGGAAGATCTGTGTGATCCCCTGGAGATGGGGACCAGAAGGGAGGTGAGGCCACAGCAGGTGGTCTGCTACACAGCCAGGCATGAGACTGGGGGACTGGATTTGGAGGAGAGGAGGGAGGTGAAGGTCTGCAGTTTATCTACCTGCTCAGTTGGCCAGAGTGGCCTGTGGGTTTCCAGGTAATGCCTGCTGCAGCTGTGGGCTGGAATAAAGTGATGGACGGAGGGGGGAGAAGGAAGGATGAAGGAGAAGGTCTACATGATCTGTTAGGGAGCACAAGACGCGGGTGAGGGGAGGATGCAGCAGGTGGTTCTGCTGCAGAGCTGGAGATGAGACTGGGGGATGGGACGTGGAGGAATGGAAGAAGAGGTGAAAATCTGCAGTTAGCTTGCCTACTTCCCCAGTCTGGTGGTGTTCCCAGGGAGGGTCTACTGGTGTTGAGGGCCTTGTTAATGAGAGGTTCTCTCTTGGAGACAGGGATCAGAGAGGAAGGGGAAGCCACAGCAGGTGTCTTCTACAGAGCTAGGAAAGAGACTGGGGGTTGAATTTGGAAAAGGGGGGCAGGTGAGGATTTTTAGTCAGCCTACCTGCAACTTATTGGGTTTTTTTTTTAAGAAGACAATTTTTAATTTTTCTCCTTGGAAGAACGAGGCCTGGTTGTTTGCCTTCTTAGGGACAAATGGACTGGAAGACGGGCATCTAAATACTCAACGTAGACACTGTGGTGATATTTTGTTTGTGCTCTAACAAATCTTGCCTGAAGATCAGAGGGCAGAGCTAGCCACTAGTAACAATAGAGGTCTAGAGGTCTCTACAGACAGATAGGAAGTAACATGGCAGTTTGGAGAGAGGATTATAAGGCAGGAGGATACAGGTACACCACCCTTTTCTGGCTGAGGAGTTAGCAAGGTAAGAGTTGACTGTGGCTTGCTCCTTTCTCTCCCTAATCTTTTTCAGCATTGACTCTGATATCTGGCTCCAGGTTTTTATTATTAAGACCAATTAGAACTCATACAATGAGACACTTCCACACAGTTGTGTTCTTTCAAACACTTTGGCCTGCTGTTTCCAATTCAGAGGCATTTGGTGGTAAAACATTCCCTGCTTCTAGTTTTGGGGGCTGGAAGAGAAGCTGATGAGGTCTAATTGCTTTGGCTTTGCAAACGCACTTTCAACTAAACCCTGTTTTCAGCTCCATCTTTTTCCATTTTTAAAGGAATCCGGCACAGGCAGCTCCTGAGGGTGAGGAGACCAGATTGGGTTGGCTCTCCCTGTTGTTGGCTGCTGTTTGCAAAGTCAGTGACTCTACTTTCTAGTCATCCAAATGTTCTCTTTCTATTCTCTTGACATGGTGATCAGAGGCCTTAAAATTCACCTGTCTGTTACTTTGCTTTGGTTTCTGGGAAATCGAAGCAAATGCTAATGTTCCATCTGCCGGCTGTACCTGGAAGTCCTCATTTACTTTTTAATCACAAAAAGAAAGGTTGAAGTTCACAGCACTTGGGGAAATAATGAGATGTACAAGAAAAAAACAATAATTCATCATGAGAAATGACTTCAGCTCACATCTTTGCTTAGCCTCATTGTTCCCTTGGGGTCTGTTCTGTGGAAATGGAGCAAAAAGTCTCATGCATGTTATAAGGGCTTTGACATCTATTGCCAAGTGGACTTATAAAAAAGCCATTTCTATAGACAGTTCTCCATCCGCGAGAACCAACTACCTTTTTAAAGCATTGTCATCAGGATGGTTAATATTCTTTCAATACTTTTTTCCAGCCTTGAAGACAGGAGAGAGTAATTATTTTATAATCTGTCTTTCTTAAATCCCAATCACTCTGAGTCCTGTAATACATAGTATCCTGTAAAATCCAATATATATTGTCAATTTGTATTTTTTCCTTTATGAATTACCTTTTTCATTTCCCCTGCCTCGTTTCAATTAGTGCCTTTATCTTATTGATCCCCAAGACCTCTATATATTAAAGCTATTGATTCAATGCTTCAAAAATATTTTCCCATTTGCCTTTCATTTTATGGGAGTCTTTTTCATTTTGTGCTGCCAATCAATTGAGTCCTTCATTTTATATCTGTAGTTTTGTTATTCTGGTCTTAGCCCAAGACAGATTATCTCCATGAGCCTGTAGTTTTTGTGTGGTCTCATACTTTGTAGACTAGGACGCCAACTTTGGAACCCTCCCTGTTTACCAGTCATCTCAGCATCTTTATTTAAATGGTGTCTTCCACCTTGATCTGGGGTGCCGCTTATATCTGGATCTGCTATGTAGCAAAGACGATGACCCCTCTGAACTCTATGCGCTTCCTGTAGGACAGGTGATCTTAGACCTTTACGCCTCTCTTTATCTGCATGTGACATCAGGGATCTGCAGTGTTTTCCCTGAGGCAGAGAGATGCAGTAATGGATGCTCTTTGTCGTTAGCTTTCAGACACATGAGCCTCCTCTTCAGTGCCTGTGTTGGTCCTATGGACTGAGAATAAAAAAGAAATCTGTCTAGGAAGGCATCAGTCACTTTTCTTGCCACCATGACCAAGTACTTGGCAAAAGCAGTCTGAGAGAGGAGAGATTTACTTAACTCATGACTTCAGAGGACTCAACACACCGTGGCAGAGGGGACAGTGGGAAGTGACTCTGTCACGCACACAGAGATCATGGAGGAATACAGGAAGGAATTAGGGCAAGACACAGTTCCCAAGAACACACCCAACCCGTGATCGACTTCCTCTGCCTAACCCCACCCTCACCCTATCCCAGGAATGTTATCATATTAGGAATCTATCAAAGGATGAACCAGAGGAAGAGGTCAAAGCCTTCTTGATCGAATCGTCTCCAGAAACAGCATCACAGGCACCCCCAGAACTGTTCTACTAATCCTGGCTCTTTCTCAATCCATTCAAGATGACAATTAAGATTTATCATAATGAGAAGTGATTCTACTGTCCTAGGACACCTCTCTATATTGAATTACAGAGAATCCGGAAGACATGGTACTAAATAGTAACAGTACTTTTTCTTTCTTTCTTTCTTTCTTTCTTTCTTTCTTTCTTTCTTTCTTTCTTTCTGTACTTTTCTAAAGATGGGAATCTTAGTTGAATTTCAATTTCTGATTTTAATTCCCTTCAGTGTTTTCTTCAAACATGCATATTATTTTATTTTGCTTTTTGAATACATCTCTCTGTGTGGTAAACATATATGTATGTGTTTCTAGATGCATGGGTGGCAAGGCTAATGTCAGTTTTATTCATTTTTGAGGTAGGGTTTCTCAACTAGACCTCAGGGATACTAGAACTCAAGGATATGGCTAGTCTAGCTAGCTGTCTTGTTCTTGGGGTTCTCTGTCTTCATCTTCTGAGTGATGGAATTACAGAATGCACCACCACACTTATCTGGCACTGACGTGGTTTCTGGACACCAAATTCTAGTCCCCATGGTTATAAGGCAAACACTTTCCCAGCTGAGCCATCTTTCCGGCCTCCTTACACAAGGTTTTTAAATCTTTTTTCGTTCAAACAGGTCTTAGCAACATAGAGTCAGCTTAATTGTAACTTTGGATCATAACATTCTCAGGGATCCCACATTATCTTTATAAAAAGCAAACAAGAAATCTACAGAGGCTAGTTCAGACCCAGGGGAGAATTCCGGGAAATGTGATGGGAGGCTGTTCTTTGGGTAGGCACAGTGGAAAATCAAAGCAGACAGGATTTGGTGTGAGGGTCTAAGCTGCAGCGATCTGCAACAATGTGTCCTTGGGGAATCATGAGTAATTCAGCTTGCGAGAAGTGAGGGTCATAAACGGGAGTGACCATTTGTTATCTGTTGTAAGCAGAGAGCATTAGGATGAGTAATTTCAAGACTGCGAGGATTTGCACGCTTAAGAATCTCATATACCCAATTAAGCCGACCCTTTGGGCATTTCCTCACAATTGGAAGATTAGCGATTCTTTTTATTAGAAAGTGTAAGTTTATGTTAATACCATAGAAATGAAGACACTGTAAACCAGAGTCCCCAAGTGAAGAGAGTATAAATACGTGCATGCAGAAAGAAATCACAACAAAGCAAGAACATTACAATGGCCATCCCCCCCCCCCAACATCAACAGTTTGCTTCCCCGCTACACTTTCCCTGGGAGCACATGGGCTCTTCCTCCAGCATGCTCTTGTAGCTACGGTCTTATTTCTCCACTTTCCTCCCAGAAAGAGGACACCATGTTTACCCTGGTTTATTTATTTTTTTAAACCTTTCTCACCAGAGTCCTCTTCAGTCAGGCATTGGTGTCCATGAAACTGTCCTCACCAAGGTCATCGAAGACCCCCCCATACTGCATTCCACAGCCTATCTGTCCTCCTCTTCCAACAGGACGGACAGTTGACCAGCCCTTCCATTTGGGGATGTTTCTTGGACCTTCTATTGCATTCTGTGCACTTCCGTTCCATTCCATTCATTCCACCCACCTCATTCCACTGCACCCCAGGCTCTCACGTGGCCTCTGCGGTTCCTTTGAGTTACTTCACTAGATGCTCTGTCTCAGTGTCCTTCAGCCATGCCCCACCCCTAGATGCTGCTGTGTCTTAGGGCTTAGCTCTGGAGTCCCATTCTGTTTTCTATGTCTTTACCACAAAACTCACTGCAGTCTCTATGCTTAAGACTTTCCAAAGCCCAAATTCTCTTGGGTCTCCAGACTCCTAAACCCACCCACGCCCTGAATACCTCCGTGTAGATGTGTATCAGTCATCCCCTGCTCACTTGTGTCTTCCCTCCTCAAGGCTGTGTCTTCAGTTTCCTTTCTTTCTGTAGTTGCCCTACCGTCTCCCCACTCTCTGGGGCCTTGATCGCAAAAACTTTCTTTTCTTTTTAAAGGGAAAAGGGGGTTTATTTTGGTTCGCAGTTGGAGATCACAGTCCACCATGGTAGCAGGAGCCGAGGATCGCATTGGGTGCAGTCAGGAAGCAGGATGATGAGTATTGCTGCCCATTTGCTTTCTCCTTTTTTATTCAGCCAGGACTCCAGCCCAGGAGATGGAGTCACCTGTGGTCAAGGTAGGTCTTTCTCGGTGATTCTAGATCTTGCCAAATGAAGCGTCAACTCTCACACCATGCTCTTGTAGCGTCGTTATGTGTTATATGTAAAGTGAGCAAATGGCTGGTAATTTCATTTGTTTGGATAATTATGAACAGCCAGATCTGATACAGATTATCATAAACTTTGAGCCTAATGCCAAGGATAAATGAGAATGTGGTCATCTCTTGCAGATACAGAACAAGCATTTTACATAGGGAATGAGTAGTAAAGCATGACCAGGAAGGCTGAGGGCACTACCCATCTCTGTCCTATCGACATCCGGGGTGCTCGTATGACTTTCTTTGGCAAACAAAAGGAAGGTAAAGTGGGATGTTCCACTTCCCAGCAGAGCCTTTAAGGAGCGTTATCCTCTGGACATAGTGTTAGGACTGTGTGCCTCCCACAACCTGGACCTCATAGCGGAGAGAACTTGAGACTGACGTCCATGAAGACCAATAGCAGGCATGTGATGGGGACAAGGAATATATTTCTCTATGCAGTAAGATTTGGGGAGGGGGATTTTTTTTGTTGTTGTTGTTACCACAGCATTTCTTAGCTTAAGCTTGCTATTGGTCTTCATTTTTTGTTTTGTTTTGTGTTTAAGGCCATGTCTCATGCAGCCCAGGTTAGTCTCAAACTCAACATGTAGTTGAGGAAGACCCTGAATAGAAGTTAGAAGACCTTGCTGCCTCTATCTCTTGAGTGCTAGGATCACAGGCACGAGGAATCACTGCTGATCCTCTCTCTTTTCCGTCTTCCATTTATCCGCTAAATCTTAGTAGATTTATTCTGAGAGTAGATCCCACCACACTGCACTATTTGTCCTTATCGGTTATGCTCAACTCCTGTTCTAAGCCACTGTCTTTTCTCGTCAGGGCTGCTCTGTCATCTTTTTTACCAGGTCTGTTGTCCCTCTTCTTACCGCTCTCATTATTTTTCTGTAAACTGGTGATCATTTTGAAATGTTAACTAAACCTGATGGCTTCAGAGGATTATCAGAAAGACCCCAAACTTCTGAAGTCCCAGGAGACTCATATTTAGACCCAACCTACTTCACTATCATGGCCTGCACCCTTGCCTTCTTCATCTTCTGCCTTGAAAGTGTCACCTTTGGTCATCTCACTTCCTGAATGATTCTCCCCTGGTGTGGCTGTCTCTTCATTACTGGGGTCTCTGCTGAATCACCATCTTCTTGAAAAGCATCTTCTGGAGTCACTGAGGTCCTATTATTCAGTGTTCTCAAAATTTCTCTGCATAGAATTTACTCCTGTCTGATATTCCTATGTTTCTGTTTCTCTCTGTAAATGTCTTCTCAGCCAGACCAGAGGTTCCAAGGGAGCAAGAGCCCTGTCTACCTTGTTTATGGCAGTTAGTCTGATACTTAAACAGTCTCTCGAACTCACAAACTTAACTTGGCTTTCCCCTTCATTGTGGCCTGTCATGGGGATTCTTGTCCTCTATTTATAAGAAGACAAAACAATATCCAAAGTTGCCAATTAGATTATGTACAGTCTAATAATAATTCAGAGCTATGAATTGGTGTCTGATTCTGGAATCTTTGATTTTTAGTTCCCAGTAGAACTACCTTCTGAATCGATCCCTCTGGAATTGAGAAAGCATTATGGAAATATTGAGGAGGGATTCCTAAATTATCTATAAACAATCAGTTGGCTTCAGTTTTAAACTTGAGAATAAGTATATGATGGATGTTGGGGGAATGGTCGCTTGTTTGTCTTAGCCGCTCAGAACCAAAATAACCACACAGAAACTGTATTAATTAAAACACTGCTTGGCCCATTAGCTCTAACTTCTTGTTGGCTACCTCTTACATATTAATTTAACATATTAATTTAACCCATTTCTTTTTTCTTTTCTTTTTTTTTGTTTTTTTTTTTTTTTTTTTTTTTGACAGGGTTTCTCTGCAGCTTTTTTAGAGCCTGTCCTGGAACTAGGTCTTGTAGACCAGGCTGGCCTCAAACTCAGAGATCCGCCTGCCTCTGCTTCCCGAGTGCTGGGATTAAAGGCATGCGCCACCACTGCCCGGCTAATTTAACCCATTTCTATTAATCTGTATATCACCATGAAGCTGTGGCCTACCAGCAAAGTTTCAGCATGTCTATCTCTGGCGGTGGCTCCATGGCATCTCCATCTCTGACTCTGCCTTCTTCCTCCTAGCTTTCAGTTCCATCTTCCCTGCCTACTTAAGTTCTGCCCTATCAACAGGCCCGGGCAGTTTCTTTATTCATTAATCAACAAAAGCAACATACAGACAGAAGGGCCTCCCACACCAGATGGAAGAAACAGTTGTATAAAAGGCATTAAAGTACTTTCATCAGCAGGCCTTGAAGTATGTCATCATCATCATCATCATCATTGTCATCATCATCATTGTCCTGTTATCATTGTTGTTTCAACAAGACAAGTCTCATTATGTTGCCCAGGCTGATATCCAACTTCTGGCCTCCTTTCTCAGCTACCCGAGTAGCTGGGCTACAGGTGTGTGCCGCCACAGCTTACTCAGTGCCACTTTAATTAGAACCAATAGCTCAAACCCCAGGGGGATGATGTGTCACTGAGAAGTTCGAACCTTTTGGTTCTGTCCCCTTAACATGTGCAAGAATGACACGTGTGTGAATGACTTTGTATGTACAGCGCTGACTAAAGTAAAGGAAGTAGTCGTTTAGAAATGTAAATAACTAGATGTGCCTCTTCCCCTCAACCTTTTGAATGCATGCTCTGTAGGGGGTTCATCCTAAGTGAGTTTCGAGACCCTCAAACCTTGCATCCTGCAATCATTATCAACTGGAAGCTCTTGCTGGCCCAGTTGTTGGGTTGTGCTATTTTGAATGTGGCAGCTTTTCTGATGAGGGAGCAGCCTCCCAGACAGTGGAAACTGGTGTCCTGAGGTCTCAACACCTGCCTTACTTCTGAACTTGTCTCCACAACCCCTGGTTCTGTTTGCAGAATGACATGCCCCTGTAATCTAGGAAAGGCTTGCTAACTGAGAAGGCTAAAGGGAAAGCCCTTTTATTTCTGTGCTGTGGTTTTCCCAGAAGGTCAACCTTCCTTTGGTCATCAGTAACCAACTGGACAAAGCCATTTTTGGAGTGAGTTGGGGAAAATCCAGAATAGACTCTATATTAGGTGATATAAGGTTTTGTTGGATAAGACATCATGTCATGGTTGTAATTAAAAGGGCCTGTTGGTGAGAGACGCATACTGAAATACTTGCAGAAGAAACACTCTAATGACTGAGATGTGTTTGAAGCACCTAAGGAAATCTGTACATAAAAAATATGGATATATGGACATAACACTATGAAACAAATAAAATGTGGTGATCCAAACCCGCATTAACAGCGTGTAGAAAGCTGAGGCAGGAGGATCATGGATTTGAGGCTGGCATGGGACCCAGTACCAAACATACAAACCAAAGAAGGCAAGACAAACCAAAACAAGTTGATGTGGCTGAAAACAAGGTGACACAGAGACATTCCTCACACAAATCTTTCTACTTACGCATAAGCTCAAAATTTCCTAAATAAAACGACTTTAACAGTTAATTGTGAATTATGGCTACATTTTAAAAATTCATTTTGGTTGCCTCATAGAAGTTAGTGCTTCGGAGAGGAGGGGAGACATGGAGGAAAGAAAATGGGGGTGGGGGAATTAACCAAGATGAAATACGCATATACAAATGCCATATTATTTTGTATGATAATTGAAAAATAAAAATATTAATTAAGAAAAGTCAGTGCTTCAGTGGGTTAGTAAGGGGCTGACACGGAGGGAATGCCAAAGACCCTAAAATGCATGCCCTCTCCTGCACAGGGTTCATAATTAAGTGCTTAAAAGATTTAATGGTCACAGATTTTTCATAGACGTAGACAGTATAGGACATGCTGGCTGAGCTTCCTAATTAAGTAAAGTTTCAACTCTGTGGAACAAGCCTTTCAAAATAGAGCACTTTTTTTTTTTTCCTGTTTTGACCATAAAAGAAAGGATCCCACAGATCTTAATTGAAACTTGGTTGGATGATTTGTGAATCTGCCAGCGCTGTTGAATAGGTGGCCTAGAGACCCAGGCAGGCAGAAGGCTAAGAGGCCCCAGAGCTAAGTTCATAGCCAGTAGCTGACCCTGGCAAGCATGACCTGGCAGCTTCACTCTAAGATGCTGGGCAGGATCAGTGACTCTTCTCTCTGCTGTGATAAATCCCTTACAAAGGCACATGAAGGGAAGACGAGTTTGGGCTCATGGTTTTAGAAGTGATGTGGCTCATCACGGCTGAGAAGGCATGGCGTTGGGAGTGTGAGTGAGCTGGTCCCATCAGGCTGTGGTCAGGAAGCAGAACTGGATGCTTTTACGCTGCTTGTTTGCTCCAGCGCATGGAATGGTGCCTCCAGCATTCAGAGTGGGACTTCCCTCTTCATTTAAACCTCTCAAGAAACACCCTCATAGACATGCCTAGAGGTGTGTCTCCTAAGGGTTTCCAAATTCAGTGAAGACGAGCATCACACTGATCAAGGATGACTTTGGGGGTGCTTTTTCCTCTACAATGGAGAAGTTAGTGGCTCCTTCAGGACAGAAACAGAAGAGCATAGCCTTTCGATGTCTGTATAGGATTTCCCATATAAGGGACAGGTCAGTAGGCTACATTATTCCAGAGGAATCTATGATAGCTCTAAAAACAGCACTGTCTTTGGAGTAAGGTCTGCAGGTGTGAAAAGGGAAACATTTTCCAGACGGCTCAGGTGCAAAGCCTGCTGCACACCTGGGAGGGGCACTTGCTGTATTAGTGTAACTCTTTATCTTTGGCATTGCTGACATTCTAGGCCAGCTATTCAGGGCTGTGAGGGTGACGTGTGCACCAGGAGATGTTTAACCTCATCCCTGCCTCCACCACTAGATTTCAGGAGCAGCCCTTGCCTGGCATGACAGCCAAAAAAAAAAAAAAAAAAAAATGTCCAGAGTGAAAACGGTCTCCAGGTACTATTAAATATTTTTCAGGGAGAAGAATTGCTCCTTGGTGAGACTACCATGTTAACAGGAAAGACTCCTGAGGCCTCCTGGAAGGAGGGACCCTCTCCTACAAAGAATGCAAGGACCCCTTGTAAGAATTCAGTCTCAAACCCCAAGCAAGGGAAACAGAGACTCCAGCTCCATATGAGAGTTCCCCAAAGCAACTTTACCAAGGTAGGCTGTGTGCTACTCCAGGCACCTTCAAGCTACTGGGGGCCACCCACTGAGCCCCATATAGTCCCTGTGGTTGTGCAACTATGGAGTTACATTTGTGACTCCACAGTGATACAACTTTGACCCCATTTGTCAAGAGGAGGAGCAAATGGCATATTGGGACAGGTGAGCCAGGCTGGATTCTCCTACCCAATTTCACAATGTGTTCCAGCGCTTGGGAGCTCCTGACCTTGAAACCAAGAGTTCTTGGAGGGAAGGCCAGCCTTGTGATATTAGCCGCATGTATGGGAGGCTTTGAGTCAGGAGCTATGGGGGGGAACAGGGAGCTGTCATTGTAATCTGGAACAGGACAGCCTGATGCCTCAATTACAAAGCCCCATTTAGCCAATCAAACAATTTATTGTGAAATTGTTTGGGTCCTGGGTGATAGATTGGAGACTAGAGTTATTTTTAAAAACACAGATAGAGTAAGATATAAATTGCTGACTGCGATTTTGTTTTTCTGAGATGAATGTCAATGCTGGGAAGTGCTTATGCGTTGATGGTTCCGGTTGCCTGGGCTTGATGGCTAGCAGGTTGACCTTGGTTTTTTCATGGTGAAGTTGAAGTTTTCCAACAAGCTGTTTCTTCAGGTCCTGGTTGGGAATCCCTGGAGCCTGGTGACAAGGTCTTTCTGCCCCAGCTCCTGGAGTGATCTGCATTTCAGGTCAGAGTAGGCTGTCATTATCGCTTCCTTAGATTGCACAGTCCTGTGTGCCCTAGGCATGGTATGCAGGTCACTCAGCCCGTTCTCCCTGCCCATGCGCTTGTTTGACTGATGTAGTTTCACAGGCAAATAGCGTCCCTGTGTGCATGTTTCTGATGATGGGGCTTGGGATTGCGCAAGGGTTCCCTGGCCTCTGGGTTGCAGGACCAGGCCGGGAAAGCTTAATTAAATATTGGTGAGGAGGTAGAGTGGTGTCAGGAACTTGGGAACAAAGTCAGAGGAGCCAGCCCACAGTTGGGGTGTTGGGAGGCAGTGGCTGGAAAGTATTTCCTCAAGTTTTTAGGTATGTCTACTAAAAAGTGGACTCTACTCCCTCCCCTTGAATATGGGCCAGCTCTAGCGACTCATTTTGAACAAGAGGATGTGGCAGAAATGACACTGCACAGTTTTTGAAGGACAGCTAGGCCTTCAAAAGTGACATAGCCTCTGCCCGGCTTCTGCTCTCTCTTGTCTACCTTTTTTGTCTGTCTTTCTGTCTGTTTCTATTTTCCTACTGTCACTGGCTGACTTGTTCCACCATAGACAGACCCATGTGGTGTTCAGCCATAGCTCTGGACAACAGTCAGCCTCAGTAATGCGGCAGAAGGGGCCAGTTTGTACGTGCTTTCAATGACCCTCCTTCCAACCATTCTAGCAGCTGTTTAGAGGAATTGAGAGCAATGTCAGTTCCCCTTTGCAAGTCGCTTTGCTTTGGGTTAGTTTGTTGTGCATCAGTAGGCCCACCGGAAAACAAGGCGATAACATTAGTAAAATTCACAGTTGCAATTTATTGAGCAAGCACTTATCTTATGCCCCGACCGTCTATAATTTCATAGATGATCTAATATTATCCTCCCATCATGGAAGGTAAGTTCAATACTACCTGTTATTAATGGCTTTAAAACATTAGGCCTAGGAGCTAGAGAGATGATCCAGGGATGATGAAGAGTAAAGGCTCTTAAGAGTCCAAGGTGAAAGTGCCAGGGTGAGGACCAGCACTTAGATGCCTAGAACTCATGTACCTGTAACCCCTGTCATCAACAGAGAGAGGGGAGGATACAGGAGGATTCCCAGAGGGTGCAGGACAGCTGGCCTGGAGTCGTGGTGGTGTGCAGCAAGAGACTATTGAGGGAAATGACTGACACCTGAGCTTTTCCTCTGCTCTTCATGCAGCTGTACATGAACACATACATGAACAGGCACACATAAACACACACACCCACACATACACACACCCCCACCCCCACCCCCCACCCCCACATACACACACATACACTAAAAACAGAGGCCCAAACCAGGTGGTTTTTGAGAACTAGCATAAGGATTCAAATCTAGAGCCTTTGTTCTGCACGGTACAGAGCGACTAGTCAATTGGGTTGGCGGAGGGTTTGCTGAACTCTGCATGGCTCCAGATATTGGCTCAATTGGGGTGGTGAGGGAATGAAGAAATGACAGACACATGGGAACCAAAGAGCTGGGACTGAGTGGTTTGGGCTCTCAGATAGAGAAGCCTCAATGTCTCAGAAGCTCAGGCTGTTTACTAAGTACAGCTGAGAGGGAGGCAGGGCTATTGCATATAGATGAACAGGGATGTGGGATGTTCAGTACGTAGTAAAACATGGAGGTGGATTTCGCTAACTGGGATGGAACAACGTCTGTAGAGGAGCAGTATTCAGGTTGCAAACATCCAGGGAGAGGGAGCTACAGTAGACATTTTCTACACACACTCAACGTTCATGTGGTGCAGAGGAAGGCTTTGCTATCTCTCCGAGTCTCACTCAGGGAAGGTTTTGCCACTGTCATGAGACTTCAAGGACCGGGGTCCCTGATGTGGCCATGCCATGTCAGCCACACACATCCACTGCGGACTTCACTTTGTTCCTACAAGAGTTGGTGCCAGTGTCCTGGGGGGTGGAGGTCCACTGACCGACAGGCAGCAGGGAATGTCCTGTGATCATAGTTTCAGGCTGCCTAGTAGCATATGCTGTCTTTTAAGCTAAGATGCCCCACCTCACCCCTTGTTGCTGCCTTTCTGGGGCATCCTGGGTAGTCTCGAATCGTTACCGTCTTCCTTTATCTCCACCATAGTGCTTCTTGGCCCAAGGTACTGTGCATGGGTAAACACGCAATTTGCAAGATCTCTCAGCCTCATTGAAGGGACATTTTCGGAGGGACCCAAGAGCCTGATAACTCCCTATAAAATTCTTCTGTGGATGTCTTTAGATATGAGGACTTAGGTACAAATGGCAGGCCCCTGGGGAATCCAGAGGATTCTGGGTCCTTTCCCCCTTCCATTCCCCTGTGGGATGCAGGGAAGTAATGACAGACGCATAAGGCTTGTGGTCAGCTCCTTATATGCCAGTGAGTGGCAGATTTAGGTCCTGTTCTTGGAACAGAAACACCAGAATTCACTGGAGTGTTGGTTTCTGATGTGAAGTCACACACACGGATTTCACTGGGTAAGCGTTCAGAGCATGGGAATTTGTTTTCTTGATGCCAACATCATTGCCACCACATACATGACTTTACAGGGCCTTCAAGACCCAGACAAATGAACTCTAACACTGCTTTATCCCTGGGAGTTTAGACAGAGCAGTTGCTGCAGCTGTGTATCCAGATGACAAATAATTGAAAGGCCTTTGATGGTCACAGGCTGTCGTTTCCATCCCCAAGGGGCACAGACGAGGACAATGGTGCCAGCTGTGATTTCTTTGGTCGAGATAGCATAGAGGACACCGCACGCTTCACCTCTCCTCTGCAGCCTCCTTACATCACAATGTGGAGGGAGTCTAACCCTCCTGTAATTCAAAACATCAGTCCAGCAGGGGTTCCCTCTCAGCGCCCACCCGTGGGGACTGTGGCAGTGACTTACTGAGGCATAAAGAAAGAAACAACCACACCAAGCCCTTTTCATCAGCCCAGAGCGAATGCAGCAGTCGCGAAAGGGCTGCAGCCTTGGGAGAGGGCTCTTGTGTGAGGTGTTGGCAGCATGCTGGGAGAGATAAGGCATTCCTAACAGGACAGAGAAAGGGCAGCGCAGGAGCTAGCCGGGTAGCTGCCCGGTAAGCAAAAGGCCACTGGGTCTTGAAGGAGTGGGTGTGGGACTGCTGGGTCCCCAGCGAAGGCCCCACGGAGGAGGTGGGGCTGGCGCAGGCTTTGAGGAGCAGCTATTTGTCTGGTGAGGTGGCTGTGGAAAATTCTGTGCCTGCAAAAGGATACCGACTTAAACTCCCACCACACTGTGAACAATGCTTCCTCTTCACTGCAACCAATGATCTCTCTGGCCTCGCTCTGTTCTAAACCCTGCTGGAGTCACAGGTTTATGTGGAGAACTGGACAAACATTGGTGTGGTAGCAGCCCTGTTTATTGGAGGAGGATATGTTCCAAGGTTCTCAGTGAATGCCTGAAGCTACCTTCAGTCTGAGATGTACTGTATTCACACCTGTGACAGTTTAATTTATATCGTAGGTAAGTAAGAGGTTAACAATGATAATGACACCAAAGCGCAATTACAGTAATATACTATAATAAAGTCAACAACATCACTATGCTTGCACTTTGGGGTAATTAGGAAGTAAAATAAAGGTTAAGTGAATATAAGCATCATGATAATAGAAGTTACCATGATAACCGGGATAGCAACCACATGAGGACTATGAGGGTAGCATATACACTGTGGATACACTGGGTAGAGGGATGGATTCACATTTCGTGTGGACAGAGTGGGACACATGGGATTTTACTGTACTATCCAGAATGATACACAATTGGAAACTTCTGAATTGCTTTTTAAATGGAATTTTCAATTATTATTCTGGATGGCAGGTGACTTCAGGTAACAGGCTATAGAAATCAAAACCTTGGATAAAGGATACAGGCGATGACTATTTTGTAGCTTCCTTCCCCAGAGAGTAGAGAATGCACGTGGTTGTAGGTAATAAAGGCTGAAGCTAGTGTTCTACATACTTCAGAGGAAAAGGCTGGATTCAGCTCCTTCTATGGGGCCCTCACAAACGTTACATAGATTAAAGGCCACAGTTGGATTTTTCTGTCAAGGTTCATCTAATTCCACATTTGGTGACTGTCTTGGTTACTTTGAAATTGCTGCGAAGAGACATCATGACCAAGACAATTAATAAAAGAAAGCATTTAATTTAGTGGTTCATTAGTTTCAGAGGGTTAGAGCCCATGAACATCATGGCACATGGAGCATGACAGCAGGCTGGCAGGCATGGTACCATTACTGAATGCTTATATCTGATTCACAAGCACAAGGCAGAGAGAGAGGGAGGGAGGGAGGGAGAGAGAGAGAGAGAGAGACAGAGAGAGAGAGAGAGAGAGAGAGAGAGAGAGACCAAGCTGGGAGTCACATGGACTTTTGAAACCTTAAGGCTTATCTCCTCCTCCAACAAGGCCATACTTCCTAATCCTTCCCAAACAGTTTCACTAACTGGGGACCTAGTATTCAAATATATGCACTTATGGGGGCCATTCTCATTCAGACTACCCCAGCGGCCACAAAGAAGTCAAGTTTAAATTTTTGCCCTTCAGTTATGAGCGACCTTGTTGGAAGTCTCTTTCTGGGGAAATTTATACCTCTGCCATTTCTACTTGCAGATATAGCATAGCTAAACATGTGCATCCTCTTGCAACCAAGACACATTTTATGAAGTTGAATCTCTGGCTTCGGAAAGCCAGGGACCATTTATTTAGCCCCACACAGACCTACCCCGATCTTGGCATCTTCCCTGCATCCTGTGGTGGAGCTTCCCACTTTCCTTCACAGAAACCCACCCATCAGTTGTCTGTTAGAGCTGATGGACAGTTGCTAAGAAAGGAACTATACCAGGAACATGGCCACTCATGGTGGTAGCTATTTGTGTGAGCCTCTCAGACCTCCTGTTCTGAGAATGTAACTGACCAGGTCCTTGGCTGTAACACTCAGTCATTAGCCAACACTGAGTCTCTTAAAGCAGCTCACTGCCAGTGACCATTTAAAGTAATCTGGGCTCAAGGACTACACAGTGGGTTTGCAGCTACTTCCTCAGACTGTATGATGCATGTGGAGGCATCTAAACAACCTTTTTTTACAGTGCCCTTCCCAAACAGTTGAACTTGTGTGGATGGTCCAAAGACATTACCATTCTCCTCTTTTTCTTCTTTTTTTTCTCTCTTGATTTTTTGAGACCAGATTTCTCTGTGTAGTCCTGGCTGTCCTGGAACTTGGTTTGTAGACCAATCTGGGCTTGAACTCACAGAGATACACCTGCCTCTGCCTCCCAAGTGCTAGGATTAAAGGTGTGCACCACTACCATCCAGCTTCCTTTCTTATGCTGTGGGATAATACTCTTTTACCCTGTAAAGATTTGTCAATTGTATTGGCTTAATAAAATGCTGATTGGCCAGTAGCCATGCAGGAAGTATATGTGGGGCAACCAGACTAGGAGAATTCTGGGAAGAGTAACGGCTCAGTCTGCAGTCACCAGCCAGATGCAGAGGAAGCAAGATGAGAATGCCTCACTTATAAAAGGTACCAAACCACGTGGCTAACATAGACAAGAATTATGGGTTAATTTAAGTTGTAAGAGCTAGTGAATAATAAGCCTGAGCTAATAGGCCAAACAGTTTATAATTAATATAAGTCTCTGTGTGTTTTGTTGGGATTGAGTAGTTGTAGGACCAGGCAAGACAGAAACTTCTGTCTACATTTTAAAAAATTCATATGGATTTAATTTCATACTGCAACTGCCTTTGGAATATCTGCCCAACAGATTTGGAAATCAAATCTTGCAAAACTGCTAAGAGCTTGTAAAGGTCTCCTCAGATGGAGCTAGTGATGGGGAAACTCAGACAAGGACTTTCCGGTGACTAGAAGGGACATGTGGGCAGTCATAGACTTCCAGCAGCTTTAAGTGACAGAACCTTATGTCAGATACAGGAGTGTTTCTGTGTTCTAAGATGCTCACAGAATGCTGAGCAGAGCCTGGGGTTGTGACAAATTAAGGCCATCTGCATAGCCAAGCCCTGGTCTGAGCTCCTGGAGTTCGGTTGAAGAGAGGGAGGAGTGATCACAGGAACAAGGGGGTCAAGAGTATGATTGAATAAACCACAGAGACTGCTGACCTGAACTAGTGGGAGCTCATGGACTCTGTACTGATAGTTGGGGAACCTGCATGGGACCAAACTAGACCCTCTGAATGTGGGTGACAGTTATGTGGCTTGATTTGTTTAGTGTGTATGTGTGTATGGGGAAGCTGGCAGTTGCACGAGGACCTTCTCAGGTACGTACACTGACTTTTGGACCCCATTCTTTATGGTGGGATACCTTGCTCAGCCTTGATAGAGGGAGGGGCAGGGGTTTGGTCCTGCCTCAAGTTGGTATGCCAGACTTTGCTGACTCCCCAAGGAAGGCCTTACCCATCTCTGAGGGGGACTGAAAGGGGGGAGGTGGGGAGACAGGTGAAAGGGAGGAAGAGGCAATTAGGGTTGGTATATAAAACAAAAATTAATTTATTTAATTAAAAAATATGGAAAAAAAATCAAGGACATTTATCCGTGCCAGAGCTGTTTTGAAGAGCCAGGTTCCTTTTATCTCTGCCCTGTCTGCAGTGTCATGGAACTGGTCACTGAATCAGGGGTCAGACCTGTGAACATCATCCCAGATGTGTGAAGTGTTAGTCTACTTTGTTGGGTCACCAATGAATTGGGGGGGGTCTATCTACTTGCCCTTTTGACCTGCTATAGCTGCTATAGCTGCTTTGTGGAGTGTTTGAGCTGCCCTGGGGAGGGAGAAATGCTATGTTTGGCTGAGTCATAGACAGAGCATTTCTACACCCACCTTCCTTTTCTCCTATTGCCTTTCTTTCTGTTCTACCTGTCCCACCTCTGCTTTCTTCTTTCTTTCTTTCTTTCTTTCTTTCTTTCTTTCTTTCTTTCTTTCTTTCTTTCTTTCTTTCTTTCTTTCTTGCATGTTTTCTGTTGTGTAAACCTCAAGGGAATACATGGAAGAAAACCTACTCTTACACCCCCCCTTCTCCAGAATGTAGTAAAAGGGCTTGTGGTGAAAGAATGACCCACTGAGATCCAGGGGCCATTTCCTGGATCTGGGTTCCTGTTGTCAGGGATTAAACAATGAAGAGATGCAAAAGCAAGGTACAAATAGTCTTGATGGTTTTGTGACATCTTCATACTTGGGGGAATTGTGTCAATAATTGACTATAGATGGAGTGAGGGGCAGGGAGTTGAGGGTCTAGTTCGGGAAGATGAGTCTTTCTTTGTTAGTTTGAGACTATTAAAATACCATCTGGGTGCTAAGTTCCAAACTCACTGCTGATACAATGCAGATTTTGCATGACTGGAACTCCTGCCTCATTGTGTGACTGTTATTGCAAGTGTGGTGGTTTGAGTGAGTGGCCCCCATAGGCTTATATTTTTAAATGCTTGGTCTTCAGTCAGTGGAACTGTTTGGGAAGGATTGAGAAGAGCGACCTTGTTGGAAGAGGTGTGTTACTGGGGGTGGGCTTTGAAGTTTCTAAAGGCCACACCACGCCTAGTCTTCCTTTCTTCCTACAGTTTGCAGATGATAAGAACTCTCAGCTACTGCTTCAGAACCATGCCTACCTGCCTGCTGCCACACTCCTGCCCTTGATGATCTAATGCTCTAAAACTGTAAGCAAGCCCCCAATTACATGCTTTCCTATATAAGTCATGCCTGTGACTTGTCTTGTTCATAGTGTCTCTACATAGCAATAGAAGAGTAATTAAGACACCAAGCATGAGTGTCTAGACCCCAGAGCTCTGGGTGGAGAAAGTACCTTTTACAGGGGTGTATTTTGATAAACCAGCTGTAAGTTTGATGTATGGACAGAAACAAGAAGGGTAGGCAACAGAGTGTTTTATGACTCATGGCACAAGCTGAAATTACAAAAACTCTTTGCAAGAGGAGATGGGGGTGGGAGGGAAATGCTTTGTGAAAAAGAACGCTACCTTTTAGAACAGAAGGGGAGGCAAAAAACCCAAAATAGACAAAAACCCAGGGGATTTGGGGTGGTTCTGCTGGTATGGAATCCTCTCATTTTTCTTTCCTCCATTGGAGGATTGTCCACCCATCAGAGGATTTCTTTATTCTTCTCTCCTCCTTCTTTTCTGCCCTCAGAAGCCTTTGCCTCCTCCACAGTGATTTATTTTAGTAACTAGACTACAATGTTAACACAGTACTGGTCCTTTTGCCTTCGCATTAGTTGCTGATAAGTTTTGGGAGAAGACACAGAGGCAGTCAGGCTGCCCAGCTGGAGGGACATCTGTGTTGCCCTCCCTCACAGACAAAGAGTGTTCCATTGATTTAGAGCACGGTGAGGTCAGAGCCAGCGAGGGTTTGTATTTCATTGCAAGAGAAACATTTGCTGAGGAGTGCAGGGCACGAGGTGGCCTTGGCCTGCTTATCTGCACAGGCCCCTCAGGAAGGTGGAGCCCAGGCTGCTTAGGAGAGCGCTCTTGGGACTGAGTGAAGAATCCTGTCATCAAAGCACACCACACCCCAGGCAGAGAGCCCAGGTGCTCCTTAGGGATTCTGGGTGGCACCTCTTTGAAAATGTAGAATTTGGGACCACATGCTTGGACTCTGCTGCAGTCTTGCCACACACTTGTATGACCGTCTTGGGATTGTATGGCTGGGATAAACACCATACCAAAGGTGCTGGAGAAGTTTCAAAAGGTCACACCAGGCCCGGTTTCCCTTTCTTTTCTTCCTACAATTTGCAGAAGATATGAATTCTCAGCCGATGATATGAATTCGAGCCTACCTGCCT